>NW_001834679.1:14005-96540 GCF_000150035.1 Vanderwaltozyma polyspora DSM 70294
ATAGAAGAGGTTATAGCGCTAGTAGGAGAAGATGATAAGAATAAAAAGTATTATTGCTTATTCAAAGGAGTAGACCCGAAGATAACAGTTGAGTTATCGAAAAAACAATTTAATAGAATACCAACAACGAAAAGATTAAATATGCTGGCGACATTTATGCAATTAGTAGGAACTCTTCGAGAGGAAGAAGAGGGAGAAGATGTCGTAATGAATTAGGACACAATTGTGATTAGTCGGAACTAGCATGTGATAAGTTGGAATGTGAATGTGACAGGTTGGAACATGAATGTGATAATCTAACAAGGTCCGGGTTGAGAAAGAATGACTCTTACATGTCAAGAAAGTGAGTCAATAATGAAGGTATATAAATACAGTAGGTAGATCACTAAGATGTATATTAGCTATCCATATATAAAGGTTGCTAATTAGAAATAATAAATTAAGTTGTATTCTGTATTGATTCAGCGTTAGTACAAAGTGACAAGATTAAGATAAAAGGATTTACCTTACATGTGAATATTGCAATGACGCTAATAAATGGCTAACGCGACATATATAAAGGACGGAGTTCCTGAAGTATAAGGTACACACTTCTTGCTATTAAAAGAGAGACAGAGATCTTTATATATATTAATAATACTGTATAGTTATTATAATAGTTTATAACCTCATAGAGCTTATATCTAATCAACTTAAGTATTCACTTCTACGGCTTGGATCCCTAGAAATATACTTAATACTTTATTCCTAATATTCCGGATCAAACAATACAAAATAATTATTTTGTCAAGTAACTAAAACATTTTGTCAAGTAAATAAAATATTTGTAAAAGTGTTTTAAAACATTTGTCAAACAACTAAATAAATATAACTAACAAAACAACAACATCTTTTAATTTAATCTTAAGTCAACATGCCAGGAGATAAAATGGAAAAGGCTATGAAGGCACTACAAGAATCCATCGAAGCAATGAATGCTAAAATGGATACCAACCTTGAAGTGATCAACAAAAGAATGGATAGCAATTACGACTTAATTAACAGAAAAATGGAAGAAAAACAAGAAGAACACATTAACTATCGAGAACAATTTCAACAGAGTTTAAACGCTTTGAAGTTAATGAACAACGATTTAACTAATAAATTATTGGAATTAAAGACAAAGGATGACGAAGAAAGAAAGGCTTTGTACGATGCATCAATTGAGTTCAACAGTTTCCAACAGGAACAGGAAAAATTAAAAAAGAAAGCAAAGGAACTTGGTGTAGAATTAAAACAAGAGAGAGAGCAAGCTGAAGCAGTTTTTAATCTCGAAGAACAAGCTTTAAATACCAAGTTTGAACAAGAAGACAAGGAATTATCAAACATTACAAAAGGAATCACTGACGATTTACCTTTATACTTGCAAAATTTCAAAGGAGAACTTATTAATGAAGTTCAAACACTAATCGCTCAACAAGAACAACCAACTCAAGATAAAACCGCTATTAATGAAAAACAAAAAGAAAAATTACTATTAACAAAAATAAGAAAACACTCCCCCTTAATTATAATGGATGAACAACACCGGATCGCAGCAGCATGTAACAAAAGTTTTGTAGACGTTACTCTAATCCCTACAACCTCTATGGTAGTAGAAAACATATACACAAAAGATAATACAGCTGCAATTCTAGAAATCCAACAAGCACTTATTAACAAACGAGTACAATATAGTGACTGGAGCATGTTTCTTTCACTGTGCTGTAAGAGCAGCGCTGCGCACCATTTAAGAGACGCAAGAGGAAATATTATGTCATGGAAAGATTGTATACTAAGTATCTATAAATATTTCAATTTTCAGAAATCTGCTTCACAGGCAGAAGATGAACTAGTTAACCGACAAATTACGGATGGTGAAAATGTGACAATGTTCATGTTACAACTTACAGAAATGGCAAACGCAAAAAGATCAACCAATCTTTTTCCTATATTACTAAGAAAGTTGAAGTTAATAATGAGACAACAATTTCCCACTATAAAAATTCCAAATTTCTCCGATTTTAGCAATTATGAAGATGTCGTTGGATATATAAATGAATTTTTACCAGAAGATCAAATATACACAAATAGCAACACACAAACCACTAACTTATTCGCTTTACAAAATTATCAAAACAAAAATAGAAACATAGCTAAGAAAATTCTTTTTTATTGCACAAATTGTACATGTAATAAATGCAGAAACATCAATAGTTACCAAAATAAAAAACCAGGTTTCTGTCTAAACTGTTCGTGCACAAAATGTAATAATACCAAAACCAAGTACTACCAAAACAAACGAACAAACAACGGATCACTAACAAACAAAAAATACAATATAAATGAAA
Source organism: Vanderwaltozyma polyspora DSM 70294 (assembly GCF_000150035.1). Classification (NCBI taxonomy): domain Eukaryota; kingdom Fungi; phylum Ascomycota; class Saccharomycetes; order Saccharomycetales; family Saccharomycetaceae; genus Vanderwaltozyma; species Vanderwaltozyma polyspora. Next base: position 16,375 of record NW_001834679.1, read on the forward strand.
TCCAAATAGCTAACAACAACGAAGAAAATCCTTACCACGAACAAAATGACAGCGATTACTCTCGTCAATTCACAACTATCGAAATAAACGAAGAAACCGATTCAGATGAAGAACAAGACATAAATAATGAAATACTCGACAGCTATATCGAAAGCTATTCAGACAATACACAAAACGATGCAGAACCTTCCGTTCAAGTTAACTCCTTACAGCTAAATAATACCGAAATTAATCATTTCAATGATAAACAACCTAACCTAATTTTTGACACTGGCGCTGACGCGAATTTCATATATCAACCCATTCTACAAACCCATCAACACAAACTTCATAACCTAATAATTACCATAATTGACACTATCCACTGTACTCCCATTCTAATAAAACCTGCTATAGGAAATACATATATAATTGACAAAATCGCAAGGGTCAAGATACAAACCAACAATTTCCATATTGAAGAAAAATTCTTCATAATTCCCGAACAACGAACTAATATAATTTTTGGAAAACCACTATTAAAACTTTTGAAGTACCAACTACAGGAGAACCACGAATCTATTGAAATCAACGGAACACGCGTGATCATCCCCACTGTCAATCCCTTACTAAACAACCAACCACATATACGACTAATAAAGCAAACTGAGATCAAAGAACAGTTGCGTCAGCAATATCCACTAGTATTCGCCGAAGCTACTCTTAACACAAAGAAAACAAAACATAATTACATTGCTTTTGTACGACTCAACAACTTTCCATACCATAAACCCAAAGCATATTTTACTAACCAATTACAACGACAAGCTATCCAACAATTTATTACACAATCCCTAGAATCCCACATGATATCTCCAATAGCTACCGACGAGTTAGTAGCGCTTAGTCCCGTTTTCCCTATACAACAATCCAAGGATAAAATTAGAATTATTACCGACCTCAGGAAGGTAAATAACCATTTACAATACACTCCAAGACCCATTCCACCAATACAACATATTTTCTCCAACCTCGCTAATAAAACAATTTTCTCATCACTTGACATCCGTAAAGCTTACCAGCAAATTCCCATAAAAGGAGATAAATTAGGACTCATTACAGAATTTGGTAGTTATAAATTCAATCGACTCCCCTACGGTCTGGCATCAGCACCCTATTGGTGGGGCGAATTTATTCAAAATCTTCTAAAACAACTGCCAACATCCAAAAATACCACAGTTTCATATTATTACGATGACCTAGTTATTGCTTCTTTGACAATCGCAGACCATTACTCTACCTTACAAAATATCATGCGCCTTTTATCTGACCACGGTCTATCGCTCAGTTATGAAAAGATTCATATTGCTGAATCCAAAATTCATTTCCTCGGTTACGAAATTTCACATAACCGCTTAGCTATAGATAAAGACAAGAAAAATACCATTGCTCAATGGGAATTACCCCAAGATAAAAAAGCTATCGAAAAATTCACAGGTTTTGTAAATTTCCTTCGAAATTTCATCCCCAATGCCTCAAAACTCTTACAACCATTTTACCAATTTGCAACGGGCAAAACTCCAACACAACACATCAACACGACAAAATCCGCTATGACAACCAATTTCCACCTTATCAAACAAGCAATATTAAAATCTATCACATTAAAGCTATTTGACCCACAGGCCCCAACGATCATCTATACCGACGCCAGCCTTACGGGTGCAGCTTCAATCCTATTACAACCCGAAAACCAAAACGGCAACACCATACTTTACCCTATTGCTTTCTATTCCATCAGGTTCAATCCTACCCAACAACGGTACTCTACCGTCGAACGAGAACTATGGGCAGTATTGCACACCCTTGAAAAAGCCCGGTTATTGTTATCTTCCAATATTACAATATACACTGACAACCAAGGCATTATTAGCATAGGAAAGACCGAACGAGCCACCCATCCACGGTTAACCAAATACCTCGACTTACTCAATACGTACCGACTAACCTGGAAATACATTAAAGGTTCACAAAACTACGTCGCAGATTACCTCAGCCGATACGGACTCAGCCAGAAAACCACTCTAAATCTTGACGAATGGGAACAACTTGGCACTACTATTGACCTAGCTACTACACAACTAAATAACCTTACTAACGAACCCTCCGCTAACGACACAGACCTCATCATAAACAATGTCCACAACCTATCCTGGTCTCAGATCCTTGAGATTCAACAAATCCTTCGAGAAAACTTACCGGTACCACAAATATACCAGAACATTATTCACATATTTACGTGGGTTAACAACAATTTTTATATCTTTTACCACCAACAACTTCATCACATCTTAACCGACATCGATTATATCCAGAAAGCCACTTCAGCTCACAACAGATTCCATGCCAGTCATCGTGTACTTGAACAAATCATGGTTCAAGAAAAGTATTGGAATCCCAAACACTCGGTATTATTATTGGATATAGTTAGGAACTGCCAACACTGTGAGACATACCAACGTTTCATCGACTTACCAGTCGAACTCCCAAAAATGAAAGTTACTCCACCACTCACCCGATGGCATTTCGATTTTGCGGGACCTCTTCCATCTTCGAATGATTATCAATATTTCATTCTCGCAGTCGATTATACTTCGAATATCACAGTTACGAAACCTATTAAATCACCTAACTCCTATGCTGTTACCGATATAATTTTACAAATATATGCTTTATTTGGCAAACCCCATGCTATAATTACGGATAATGCACAAAGTTTTATTTCTGATCTTATTCAAAGAGAAGTAAAAAGACTACACCTAAATTACTACCAGAGTTCTGTATACAACCCGAGAGGAAACAGCAAAGCTGAAAGGACCATTAAAATGATAAAAACTGTACTGAAACATTTGGAACCAAATCTAGTCAACTGGCCAGCAAATTTATACAACGCGACAAACATAGTCAACAACACTAAAATGATATACGGATATGCGCCTTGTGAAATCGCGTTTGCAAAACAAGCTCATATTCCCAAAAAGCAACATAGCTGGTTACCACTCCAGGAAAGCCAGTCGTCTATATCGATCGATGCAACAAGTCAATTTCAACAAGAAGAACAAGTTCAAATTGCGTTATTCAACCACAAACTACTACATGAAGCAAGGAAGATTACAAAAGATGAAAGGACTAAGATTCGCGAGATGTTGCATAGAGTTCGCAAAGACAAACAAAATGAAATGGAGTTTATAGTTGGAGACCCCGTGTATCGATTAAGGAAAAAGAACAAAATGCATGAACCTACTTGGGATGGTCCATTTTATATATCACAACAAGTTGGTCAACATACATATAAAATTAGAACAAAAAATGGAATAGAAAAGAAATACACCTACCATAGTACCAAATTAAGACCTGCTTATTCAGAACAGGGTTCGGCTATCAGGACGGCAGCGGAATACACCCGAGTATATAACGACCAAGAAAGGGATTACTATATTAAAACCCTCGACGATATTATAAAAGATAAAGCGTACAATTCGTCCACGCCAAGAGTTCTTTGAAGCCGCCGATATTTGTATTGATTCAGCGTTAGTACAAAGTGACAAGATTAAGATAAAAGGATTTACCTTACATGTGAATATTGCAATGACGCTAATAAATGGCTAACGCGACATATATAAAGGACGGAGTTCCTGAAGTATAAGGTACACACTTCTTGCTATTAAAAGAGAGACAGAGATCTTTATATATATTAATAATACTGTATAGTTATTATAATAGTTTATAACCTCATAGAGCTTATATCTAATCAACTTAAGTATTCACTTCTACGGCTTGGATCCCTAGAAATATACTTAATACTTTATTCCTAATATTCCGGATCAAACAATACAATTCTAAGCTGAAAGGTGACACACACTAGAGGGTTTGGCATACAACAGCTGAAATTTTATTGCTTCAGTAGCTCAGTAGGAAGAGCGTCAGTCTCATAATCTGAAGGTCGAGAGTTCGAACCTCCCCTGGAGCAATATTATTTTTTTTCCATTTTTATTGAATAAGTATATTAATTAATTCTGTTACTACTTATAAATCATTTAATTGTCGATGTTGCTATAAGTACCACATATATACAAACAGTAACTTTCGAAATAATTGTATTAAATGTCAAAAAGAAAAAAAAACTAATTAAAAACTATTATAATTCCGAAGATGGATTAGTTTAGGTATCACTTTTATCTAAGTTTTCATTACTAGCCGTTTTATCATCCTTTGTTTTATCATCCTTTGTTTCTATACTGCTTTTCTTATTAATACCATTCCCTTTTGACTGTGATAGTTTAGACTCACTCACATTGCGCCTTTCAAATGAAAAAATATCAAAAAGTTGAAATATAAGGAACCCAATCAATGCAGTACCAATTAATTTTAGCAGTTCTTTATTCTCTTCATAAAACTCTTCAGTAAAAGCAGATATATAACCGGAACTCATTCCTTCAGATTTTGGTCTATATTCGTTAAAGTTTGAAGGAACATTTCTAATTCTATCATTTTTTTCAATACCACTTTTATAATTCTTATCTTTAAAAATATCTGAAAATATATTCACTGGGACATTTGTATCATCTAATGATATTGTTCCAGGATTCAGTGATGTATAGAATATTGTGTTGACAGGAGATGGGATTTGTGCAATTATAGTCCTTAGGTTCTTATCAAATGTCGATATAGCCTCCGCCCTTAAATCCCTATCATCAGGTAAGGGTGGGAACTCTATTCTAATTATTCTTGGCTCCGAATCGATATAGGCATCAAAATCATCCGCAGATTGGCCATTGATGTTAATGATGTTATCTATATTACAATGGTCTTTTAATGCGATTGCTAATTTGTCATAAAAATTAGTTTGTAAATTTTGGACTTTTTCAAATTTAATAGCTGTAGAACTAATTTTAGCATAATTTGCCAAAGATTTAAAATTATCCTGATAATAAATAAAGTCAGTGTTTCTCAAGCCCGGTTGATTAATGAATATGTATGCATCAGAGGAACATTCTTGTATTATGTTTTGTGACAATCGTTGAAAAGTTTCAGAACCATATTCAAATGTGGAATCATAATTATCTGATCCAGCCACTACCGAGTCTATTAGTTTATATGAAAATACTAATGCAGGGACATTTTTTTGTTCGATATATTGGACAGAAGTATCAGCAAAGACATTGGCCAACAAGTGAAGTGTTAAATAAATATACAAAAGCATTTATATCTTATTAGAACAGAAAGTAATAACCTTAAATAGTAGACTAATAATATAAACCAGTTATTAATTGAACATCAAATAAACCTTGAGTCAACCTTCATCGACTAAATTGATTTCATTTTAATTACTAGTACCTTTTTCATTTAGTTGATAAAAGGCTATATAAGATATATCTTAATGGAACCTTTTTTTATATAATCCGGGTAAAGGATAAAACAAGAACATTTTGGCATTAACACAGATAGTAGTTAATATATTAATTGGACGACAACAATTCTAACAAAGCAATACTAAGTTCTTATTTTGAATTCAATTACATACATATCATCAACATCACTTATCCATTTTTAATTTTGGATAGTATGATTTAATCTCAAAATAGTGATATTTTTGAATTGTCAATGTTATTTATATACAGTTAATTTAATTAGTATCTACATCTATGTAATTATTTGTGCGATTTTTATTACATTACTGAATTTATTTAACATCAATCCAGGTTCTTTTAAATGAATATATGAGAAATAGAAAAAAATATCTTATTTGTATTTGTGACTCTTGGTAATAACTTCAATTCAACCTAATAAATAAGATCTTACAAAATAGAAAAAATAATGCTCGTTGGTATTTTCATTAAAATAGGACATCAGTCCAATAAAGGTTTCTTTAATACATGATTAGTATTTGATATCATCGCTTGAAACTCTTTAATAATCATCTCACTGTCAGTCGTTGCTTCAGTTGGAGCTTCAGTTTCAAGATCTTCCTTAGTATTTGAAATTAAGAAATCCTCCTCTTCTGTACTCGATTGTTTTTGTTCATCCAGATTTTCTAATAACTTCATATCAAAGTGATCTGGATATTCCCATCCATTTTCAGTAATTAGCTTGATTAGTCCCATGTGTTCCACATTGAACTTAGAATCTAATATTTTTTTATACCAAACTAATGCTTCCGGTATGTTATTACGGCTATGATAATGATATACCATTGCCACACAAAACTTAAAATCCAATGGTATTTCAAGAGAATCCATCAATTCTAATACTTTAGAGATATCCCTATTAGATAGCTTCTCATTTTGATAAACAACTATCGAAAATGGACTGGTTCCATCAGTAGGTTTAAATCTATGGGAGTCACTTTCGTTGTAGAAATCTTTCAAAATTGTGAGGGAAAGTAGATGATCATTGATAGAATATCTTACGTGTTTTAGAAATGCATTAAGTATACCTGTGTTTTGTTGAAAGTAAAGATTATGACTCCTCATAGGTAAAATTGTCTTTTTATATCTTTGATATAAGTCTAGCAGAAAAACTTTGAAATTTTCTTTGTCCATAGTCTTGGAGAATGTATTTAGTACTGTAATATATAATTCTGTAAGCACTGGAAGAGGAGGATATTGGATTGAAACCATTGATCTTGGTAAAGTGTTTTTAATCTTTTGATATTCTGTATCAAGCTCTTGATTGGATAATGTATAGGACTTACCATGATAGACCCAACCCCATAATCCCAGTTGGTTCAAAAACAATGCAACTCTTTTCCTTCTATAAGCAGATGTTACATATTGTAATGACAGTTTTGGATCGTTAAAAGATCTCAAACATGAAATCAAATGACCAATTAAAAAGTTTTTGAACACCGAATTATGGACCATTGGAGTTTTCCTCATGAGAGATAAGAGGTCAAATGCCTCATCATACATACCCTTATTTCTAAGAAGAGTTATTGAAGATGAGAGTGGCGATAAAAGTAAATTGGAAATGTTGGATAACCGAATCTTATTATCTTTATTCAGTTCATTGGTCTGTATCTTAGATGTTTCGTTAGCTAGTATTCGTAATGTGGATGAAAACATTTTAATATCTTCAATTTTTGACAGATAATTAAGTAGACTAATATTAAAATAAATTAAGTTTAATCTTGAGTCAAATTCAACTGTATCCGGATTTGTTTTAAACGAGGGTCTTTTCATACTATCTAACATCGAGTTAAAATACATTCTTAAAAATCTCAAATCATTTTTTTGAATTAACAAATTAACGAAACTTCGAATTGAGTCAAAACTATTCAATATTATGAATTTTCGCCTAAATATATGTTCATATTCTGGTTTATGCAAAAATAGCTGAAATGAAGCTAATTCGAACTCCAACTGAGAACCTTTCAATAATCGTTTTTGAAATTGTAAAATATGATATGACGAAGACAGGTTAACGTTATTTTGAATCAGAAAATAATAATGTGTAAATGATTCGTTTTTATCAATATTTTCCCAGAACCATTTATGTATCTTATCTGTCAAAAACCAACCGTACTTTTCACCGATAGTTGGATATAGTTCATTTTGTAAATTAATCATTTCATAAATACAATTTTTTTTATCTATTGTATCAATTTCATTATTTGATATTATCTCGTCAATATACTTATTAAAAAGAACTCTATATTCTTGACCAATCTGTTTTATATAAGTCAAATGCAATTTTGTTGGGTTTTCTGATGCATCTCGTAATTTATTTATAAAAGGTGAATAATTCTGTTTAAACTTTTTCATTAGCAACCTCTTTATAGGTTTTATTTCATCTGGTTTATCAACGACATCCAAAATCTTCACAAGTTCCTTTGTAGAATTGGAATTCTGTTTTAGAAATGCACGAGGTGTCTTTTGATCAATCATCAATCTAATGTCATTCTGAATTTTCCCACTAATTGTACTAATCGTACTATTATGTCGTACTAATTGTAATCCATGTATTTGTACAAACCTGATCATTCTCTTCAAATCTATAATTTCCCCATAGATCTCTGGTGTATACAGATGAACTGGTCAAACGTAGAGAGTAAAAAAAAGGGAAAAACACCAACCACTTAAAGTTCTTTACCAAATTCAACTAAATTTGTCAACGGCTAGTTCATTGGTGATCTAAAACCATCAATATCTGTTGCTGTTGTAGTGATACTAAACTCTATATTATATAGTTCTTTATCTTCATTTAATATCGAAATCAGTTGAAATTTCAGTCATTGTAGACGTCAGATATCAAACATTTAATTTAATGAAATTCAGTTAAAGACCATCTTTAAATATAAAAAAACTGATTTAAATAGTATAAATCAATAACGAAGTTTATTTTGAACTTTAGTAGTTTCAGTTGACCAAACACTCTACAGACCTCCAGATCAATATATTATTGCTTATTCCAGAGATAAGTTATAATTAGAATAAAATATTTGGTAAAAGCAAGAACCGTAATATTTAAATCATTTATTAGTTTTCCAATAATAGCATCTAAAATACTGGGACTCAGAATTTAATTAAGTTTAAATCGAGGTAGTGATTGTAATTTCAAAAGATTTTTTACGTCTAAATATAATTAGTTTGCAGGAAGTAATTTATGGAGATCTGATTATCGAGATACTACATTTATTTTGTCCAATTATATGCAAATATCTAGAAAAACGTCAACAAACAGATCAGAGGTACCAATGGCTAATAATGGGAGTGATCTAGTCTATCGTTCAGCTTCTTCCGAGAAGATTTCAAATGGTGATAGTGATATATGTTCATCGATAAAGAGGACAGAGGTCATCGGTAGAGGTAAGTTCGGGGTAGTATACAAAGGTTATCATTTAAAAACGAAACATGTATATGCAATCAAAGTATTGAATTTAGATTCCGATTCAGATGAAGTTGAGGATGTACAGAGAGAAATCCAATTCTTAGCATCGCTAAAACAAGTTCCAAATATTACAAGGTATTATGGATCATATTTACAGGATACGAATTTATGGATAATTATGGAATATTGTGCTGGTGGTTCATTAAGAACTCTATTAAGACCTGGAATGATAGATGAAAAATATATTGGTGTTATAATGAGGGAGTTATTGACAGCATTACAATGTATCCATAAAGATAATGTGATCCACAGAGATATCAAAGCCGCCAACGTCTTGATTACAAATGAGGGTAAAGTCAAATTATGTGATTTTGGTGTTGCTGCTCAACTAAATCAAACAAGCTTGAGAAGACAAACAATGGCAGGTACTCCATACTGGATGGCTCCTGAAGTTATTATGGAAGGTGTATACTACGATACTAAGGTAGATATTTGGTCTCTAGGTATTACCGCTTATGAGATCGCCACAGGAAATCCTCCATACTGTGAAATTGAAGCACTAAGAGCTATGCAGTTAATCACAAAATCAAAACCAGCAAGATTGGAGGGAAGGCAATATAGCAGTGGCTTGAAAGAATTTATTGCATTATGTTTAGATGAAGACCCAAAGGAAAGACTTTCAGCAGAAGAGTTACAGAAATCGAAGTTTATCAAAGCACACAAGTCATCTCCAACAGCTATATTAAAAGAATTGATTTCTCGATACCTATTATTTAGGGATAAAACTAAATCCAGCAGAGAAAGTTTATTGTTAAATGATGATCAAATTGCCAAAGCAGGTAATATTGACAAAGGTAAAGCAGTGGGCAGTACATCCGAGGAAGATGACAAGTCTACTAGTTACGATGGAGTAGATTTAAAATGGGATTTTGATTCACTAAGTTCTAGCGAATACATTATAGAAAATGATATAAATATTGATTCCATTCCAGAAGAAGGAACTGCCGACTGGTCAAGACCTGATAATGATCAATTCAATTTTGCATATCCTGATGAAGAACAATATTATTACTATCAGACAAGTAATAATACAAATACGCATAATATAAGAAGAAATTTTCAAGACAGTACAATGGGTAATTACAATCAAGGAATAACTATGTATAATTCTACTTTAAACGCACCAATGTCCCAAGCAAATGGTACTAATAATTTTACAAGTAAGGTAATGAAAACCAATCATATAAATACTAGCATAACTGGAACAAATATCACTAATACTACAAGTAATAGAAACATGGAATCAAGGGCCGCCAATCAATTACGACAACTTTTTGAGGAAAATGATGTTATCAATGAAGAAGTCGCCCTTGAAACCGATATTCACAATATTCCTAAGTCTCATTCGGTTCTTCCATCTGTGTCTAACGATATTCAGCAATCATCCTTATTGAGTGCCACTCCTACAACTTTACTAAGACCGTCGTTGAACATTTTACCAACAGCCTATCATAGCCAAAGTGCATCGAACCTCCCCGTGATACAGAATAAAAACTTACAAGGTGTGGCAAGTGTTGTAACCACAGCAGCCACTCCTATAGAAATTGAAATTCCGGAAGAACTTCCAGTTAGTGCTTTACCGACTCCTTCCACTAGTGAACAAATCAATGAAACTAAAGCTAGGTCTACTACAATTTCAACACCAAATCCATCACATTCAGCCCACCCTGTTATGACTAGGAGGCTAACTGTAAGTGGAACAGGAACCCCAATGAATTCTATAACAGCTTCAAGACAAGATTCATCTAACAAAATGTTTATTGATGAAGGGATCAATGGAGGAGGGTCTATGGTGAATAATTCAAATACAAGTAGCGCTAATGCATTAATAGGGAAAACACATCGCAGAACTCCAACTCCACCTAGAAGCCTGCTTAAAGTAAATACTTCAATTTCTCCATCAAAGAAATTGACAAACTCACCTAAAGCTCCAATATCTAGCAATGGATTGCCAAGTATGAAGCCTGTTCTAAGTAATAATGACCATAAAGATTTGATGCTGCAACCACTGAATAGCAGTAGTAGCAATACCGGAGTAGCAAGTAACTTATTTACAAATTCAACTAATGATAAAGAAATGAGTAGAGCTACAAGGGAATTTCGTAGGAATAACCCTAATCTAAAATTGCAAATGCCATCACCAACAACTATGATACCAACGAAATTACTAGACTCGGCTACCTCTGATGCTGTTAACAATGCTGGCGGCAATGGAACTCCTAATAATGAGAACATCAATCAATTCGGCTTCAATACCAGTGCTGCTTTGAATATTCAAGTAAGTATGACACCTATCAGTGAGAAACATATAGATCTTGGCGGTAAGTTAAAAAGAAGCCAAAGTGTAAAACAAAGCAGATCAGGAAGCATATTAGAAACCCATGGCCAGTTAAATCCATCAGCATCAAGTAATTTACCAACACCATCCAGTGGTTTGACGTCTTCTTCCTCAATTGCATCTGTTACCAGTATCAATACTAATGCATCTGCGAATGTAGGCTATAATTCAAATGCAACAATACCTAATAACATAGCTAATGGCAGTATTACTAATAATGTTGGAAATGGTCCAAATACAAGTTCAAATAGTGGAACAATTAACGGTAATATTGTTTCAGTAGGAACAAATACGGCTAGTAATAATGGTAATGGTAATTCAGGAAATAATAGTTTGAAGTCAACATCAAATTCTACTGTAACTTCAGTTGAGAATTCTACAAATTCTACTCTTAGTGTTTCCACCAGTACCTCAAGTAACATAATGCAACCCCCTCCAAAATTGTTGATGATGGATTTATTTTCAGATTTTGATTTGAATAGTAGTCACGATTATGATCACTCATCAAGATGGATTGATCGTAAACCGCAAGTGCTTGAAGAATTAGAATCATTATTGAAACTATACGAAGAAGGACTGCCGGTCCTAGAAAATGTCCTCAAGAAACAATTACAAAAAGAAGCTCCATTACCTACACCATCAGCCTTACAATCACAAGCTCCTATTTCCTCAAACATGACACAAGTATCTCCTCAAGCACCAACAATTCCGCAAACATCTTCTCAGACTGTTGTTCAACAGACGCTAAGTGTTGGCACTCCAATCATTACTTCATCGGTGAATAGTAGCATAATTGAAGAAATGTAATTCCTGATGGCTAGTAATTCAAATTAAGATATCCACCTCAATTCTATTTATACCAAGTGAATTAGAAACGCTACGAAATATCACAACAAGAAATCTGCTGTTCTAAGAAAGATTAGCAATATTATTGTTTTTTCAATTATTTCACATTTTTTCCATGCTACTTTCTATTTTTCATGTTCATCATTCAATCTATAACCTTTTAGATGTTTGTTTTTTGTCTTTTTTACTTAATTCGTTAATCGATCAATTGCTTTAACAGTTTCCTTTCGGTATGATATTTGAGAGGAGAAGGGGAAGTAAATGATGTCGAGCCTGTTACAGAGCCGTTTCTCCATGATAGATATATTTTCACGGCCCCAAGCCTAAAACTGTTACAGACTTCAATAATGCGACTGAAAAACATAGGAAAAATCTGAAAATTTCGAACACTGTTCAATTCTAAACGGTATCCCGCTGTATCCATAGGGGGAGGGAGGATTCAAAAGAGGAACAATGAAATCTTTAAAGCTCGGTATGTCTTTTAACAAGTTAGCGTACAAATTGAAACACGATAGTGCAGGTTACTAGGCAAATTGCTAGGCTGGGTAAACTGATATTATTTTTTTCTATTTTAAGTTAGAAGTTGAAATTGCATTCCCCTGTTAGTGGATTATTGTAAACATTAATAGATTGACTTAATTATCTACCATCATTGACAGGAAGTTTCGTTACAAGCAAATGATATCGTGAGTCCAGAAAGGTTTTTTTCTTTTTCTTTTTTCTTTTTTTAGCAGTTGTCCGAAATGTACTCCAGAATAGAACGTGATGTATGCGCTTCAGTCTGATCTCTAGTGTGGTGTGTTTAATTATGACGAGTTACTATGTTCTCCCTGCTGAGTTTCATTTAACAAATATGTGTGTACAAAGCTCTTTCTATAAGCATTTCGAAATTCAAAATTCCATTTTTATCTTCGCCCCTACACCGCGTTTCATGTACAGGTCTGTCTATATTTGTTCTACGATCACCATCAAACAAACACTCGAACTTAAATCAACAATTATTCGAATGTTCTCTAGAAATCATCATTATTAGCCCCCTATTATGTGTTCTAATAAGAGGCCCCGCGGAACTAAATTTAAACTATGTACCAAGACAAAACCAAACTGAACTTTAATAGCAATCGAAATTAAGCTGGGTTTACCTTTCTGGCTAGTATAACGAGGAACCAAGCTGAACTTTCGAAGGTGTGATGTGATATTTTAGTTTTTTCCTCCTAGGAAAGGCAATCATCATGGATTATTAGATGCTTACATTCTACTGTTACTACAAGGCTTTCTTCTGAGCTATGTCTCACAAGTGTACTTTAATTTGAATGCTCAATGATGTTGCTAATTATTGCTACAGTGACTACTCACTCTCAAACGGTTAATTCACTACTTTTGTTCATACATTAAGTGAAAAATCAAGAAAAAAAAAATAAATAATAATAGTAATAATAAGATGTCAAACTTGATCCTTGAGGTGGGTCAAATTGAGGTTATTATTTACCTTCGTCTTCAAGCAGAAGGTTTAATTTCATTATATAAATAAACAATGTAAATATTGATATTTACAGTATCTGCATTTAACAACGGTGATACATTCAATTTAATTAAGACGTCAAGTGCATCCGCTGACAAGTTTTGGGACTATATTGTATTATTTTCTGAATCATATCCTAAATTTTCAACAGGTTTTACATTTTTATTATACTTTCAGTCGCTAAATAGGCTATGTCTTTAAACATCCAATACTGATATTTTGATACATTGATATATTGCCATATATATTTTTATATATATCGAAGTTTTTTTTTGTCCCTTCATTGACACGGTTTTGAATCTTAGATACTAAATTTAGATCAATTTTATTACTTTCGCTATTTATTATACAAGAGATTTAGTTCCTCTATATTAATCAATTGATCTTTATACATATAATATGGATAATCGTTCCAGAAGTAGTTCATTGGCGAGCAACGTAAGAATTAAAAGTTACTCTTCTCTATCGTCTCATTCAAATAGTAATAGCAATAGTAATGGAAGATCAATAGAAGCTCCCGCAGTAAGAAGACCAAGTGATAATTTGTTAGCATCTGAATCAAAAAAAAATGAACTAGACCAAGATTATCTGAATGCTATTAATTTACAAAATCATACAAAGAGTTCCTCCTGCATAGGAAGTGCTTTAACCGGTCATGTTGTTCCTGTCAAGGAAAGACCAATATCCAATGACTCAATTTCTACAAGAAATACTGATCTATTCTCATCTACCTCTATATATACAAAGAATTCATCTTCGGAGGATATATTTAACGATGGAGATAGTAATGGAACTGATGATACCAGTAATATTACCTCGAAACCTGAAAACTGTAATTATTTATTAAATAGAAAAGAATCAATTATAAGTGAAGGGCAAATAACAAATTCAACTCCAACTCCAGCTCCAACTCCTATACCAGGATCTAACAACATATATACGCATCATTTTGCACCTTCAAACCCTTTACTTCGTAGTAAAACTGCTTTGACACCTTCCCAACAATATAAGTTACATAGAGTGAGAAGTGACAGTTTACTAAGAAACATTATAAATACTAACGACAGGAATTTATTCAATTCAAGTAATCTGATATTACAAGAACATGATGATGAAGATGATGATAACGAAGAAGTTCAAATTGATGTGAATAATAACTCTTTGAATTGGAATGTTCCTATGGCATCTGTGTCAACCACTTCATTCATTAATTCTGTAACAAATGATACTGATATTCCAACTCATGTCAAAAAATCAAAAAGGAAAAACCATCCTACAGGTTTATACAGGGCATCTACATATACATCTTCATACACAACTATCAATGGCAGGCACACTCCATCATATGTACCAGAAAGCCCTTATGACATAGCTTTACCCACTACACCTATACCTGGTATAAGTAATGTTTCAGATTTGGAGTATATGAGAGATACATCTAAGTCATTATCTGCTCTGTATTTACAATCTTCAGGGAAGCTATCAGAGTCAAGATTAGCTCAACGTACTAGATCTTCTAGTTTGCTACCATTAGAATTCAAAGAAGCTTCTGATCATGGAATGGAAAACTTGCTACTAGTTTCAAATCATAAGAGATCGTTTACTACAACAACTAGACCATGTTGGTTACCTCCAAAGGATCCTATGGAAATAAAATCACATGAAAAACAAATATCACAACATTTAGATGAAGTCTCAGTATTTGAGTTGCAAAGAAATAATTCATTTCAGGATCATGTTCACAATAATAAAGTAAACCAAGATAGACTACAGACGATTATCGATAGAGGACTAACAAGGAACTCATCTTTGAAGATTCTTAAGGAAATTATTTGGGAAAACAGTTTGCCGGATGATTTAAGATTATCAATTTGGAATGAAATTTTGCAGTCTTCTGACAATTTAATATCAAACAATTATATCGAATCTTTTGATAGTATCAATGAAATATATTCTAATTTACAATTTCCTAGATCAAAGGAATTAGAAATTATGAAGTTAATCGATAAGAATATTAAAAGCAAATATGGCGATAATCTTGAAATATCAGAAAATCTGTTATATTTATTGAAATTAAAATCTCTATCGCAACAAGGTCTAGTCACTGGTGATGAGCTCCTTTTCCATCATTTTATATATGATAAATCATTTAAATTCTCATTGAATGATGTTTGGACAATGGTTAATCTAATTCAAAAGACATGTTTTAATGATATTTGCAAAGATTTTTATGATCATCAGATTGTTAATGGCAATAAAGTATTTGCTCAGTATATCGGAAATAATGAAGAATTTAGTAAAGAAAACAATTCAACATGCTTAAATTATGGTACTTTATGGAATATTTTGGAACGTATGGACCATAACATCTTCATGTGGATACTTGATATTATTATTATTCATAATTCTCAGAATTTTAAAAATTCTAGTATTAGTAAATCAAATATCAATAACGAAATAACTTGGGATATTTACAGAACAAAAAACGTTGTCGTAAATTACAAAATTTTGTTATCTTTTACTTTGTTGATTTTATTGAAATATCATTTTGGTTTTAACAATTTATCCGAGTTATCATTATTAAATGATAAACAATTTTGTATTCCAGTTGCATCAAAAAATGTTCAAGATGAATGGCATTTTACTAGCATGTTCATAAGAAAATGGAACTATTATTACAAGAAATTTTGAACATTTTAAATAAAAATTCCAAAAGAACGAATAAACAAATGAAAATAAAGACACTCCTATAATATTGACACATTATTTTAACAGTCCTAATTTTCACCATAAACATATATACATATTAAAATTATAATTAATCTGTCACTTTTTAGTTAATTGGCTTAAAACTCAAAATATTTTTAATCTTTAACTCTACCTTATAATCTCTCTTTGGAATCGAATAGTTTCTTATTCAAATCTTAAATAATTTATATAAATTATTTAACTACCGCATAATAATTTATAAGCCCCACTCCCCCATTCACAAATCTTTATGAGAATACTTCTTAAAGCACTGTAAAATGAGTCGTTACTGAACTCGAAATCAGTATTAATAACGTTTCCTTTGTTACTATGGAAATATCGTGATAATATCAAAATCTGAAAAATTAGCCGTATTAAAGTTAAAGTGAAAAATTAGCCATATTAAAGTTAAAGTGAAAAATTATTCAGTTTAAAAAAGTGATGAAATATTATGAATCAGAGTCGCAATAAGGTTTCAAGATTAGGTTTCTAGATAGGTTACAGGCTAACAAGCATTCTTCTCATATGATCACATATATCTGATAAGATGGTTTCCGAAGTTATCAGAATATGTAGTCTTCTTTCCTTTTTAACTAGTGCGATATCATTTATTACTTCATTTATTGCACTTTTCCCTCAAATTATACAAACTTACAAAGATAAAACTGTTGAAGCTATATCACCATATTTTTTAACGTCATGGTTGATTGGTGATGTCATGTCATTAGTAGGTGCTATACTTACGAATCAATTATATTTCCAAATTGTATTAGCAGTTTATTTTTTAGTTAATGATTTGGTTTTATGTGGTCAATATTATTATTATGGGATATTATACAAGAATAAGTTGAGTCGATTTTCTAATGCTCGTTACAAACCTTTGGACGATGTGTCTGTCGCTGCCACTAGTGTGTTGACTTTTGCTAGTCAAATTGGTAAAGTCAATGCTCAACCAATACGGAGAGAGTCAAGTCCTACTAATGTATGGATGAATGAACAAACGATAGGTTTAATACTGTCCTGGTTAGGAGCTGTATTCTATGTTGGGTCAAGGTTGCCACAACTACTCAAGAATTACAAGAGAAAATCGACAGATGGAATATCTCCATCTTTATTTTGGATGACTTTTACTAGTAATGTTACTTATAATATTAGTATTGTAACCAGCGAAAAATTTTTATCAAGTAATGATAAAAGAGGTTTTATTTTGAACGAATTACCGTTTATCATAGGTAACAGTGGAACAATCATATTCGACATTGTATATTTTTATCAGCATTACATTCTTTATAGAGAAACACAACAGCAACAGCAACAACGGATTAATTCAGAATATATACTAGATGAATTCAATAGTAAAGATGCATTGGATACAGATAGCAACCCAAGTACTAAATAGAGACAATTTGGCATTAACATGAGTTATTGGGGGATTTTAAATCATAAACATAAATAGACAATGAAAATTACAATTATTCTGTACTTTTAAGCAAGCTTAAATATATACTACAGTAGTTAATTAAATAGACTTTTTTTCCATCAACATTAGATTAAAAGACAATTAAGACAATTGATCTCCAGATCAAAAGTAAATACATAATTGATATTCGATTACTGATTCAAATAAAGCATTAGCTTGATTAATAGCAAGATTGAATACTCAAAATTTTTCAAAACCTTGCCTTCTAGAACTCATCAAATAATTACTACATAAAATGAAACAGAAATCCATGGATAGAGAGAGAGACTAGAGCAAGTTAATGATTACCCATCCATAGTAAAGAAACTATCAAGAATCTCAGAACAAAGGCCCTGTATTCTTTCAAGATGACAAATAGTTTGGCTGGCCAAATTTTCGAAATTCATTACGTAGTTTCTTAAGTATGGGAAAGACGAGACAAATAGCTCGATTAGAAGAAGTTTTAAAAAAGAAGACGAAGAAAAAGAAGAAGAAGAGGAAACAGGAAACTGGAATTTGTAGTTTGATGGATGGTTGGTTATTGTAGTCGAGATTTCAACAGTTATTAGAAATTGGGTTTGATTCTAGTAGTAGGAGGGCTGAATCTGTTTGTAATCTCTCTTTTGAAAAGGTTTAAAGAACTATCCATCATTGGGATCTATCTATTAATCGTAGTGCCTGCGAGAGTTTTATTCTTTGAACAACAGGAACTATTAAAAATTGTGTAGATGGTATACGATTCATTACAATTAATAATGGCCTTTAGCTGGAAGGTGTATATTGTAATTGTTGATGACGGTTAAACTTAAAAATATTCATATATAAATAATGCATTACTTGGTTATAAATTTGAATTCCTGTTCTTGCTTATATTTGAAATTATACCTTAATATAAATATATAACCAAAACCAAAATATTATTAAAGGTAATACCAATAGGATCAATATAACATCGATATATATCTGCTCTCTTTGAATTATCACAAAACTTATAAACAAATAACAACAGACAAACAAATCAACCCTCCAAAAGTTCAACAATGGCTCACAACAAAGTTACTATCATCGGATCTGGTCCAGCTGCTCACACTGCTGCCATCTATTTAGCAAGAGCTGAAATTCCACCAACCTTATATGAAGGTATGTTTGCCAATGGTATTGCTGCTGGTGGTCAATTGACTACCACTACTGAAATTGAAAACTTCCCAGGTTTCCCAGATGCTTTAACTGGTAGTGAATTGGTTGAAAGAATGAAACAACAATCTACTAAATTTGGTACTACCGTCATTACTGAAACTATTTCTAAAGTTGATTTATCTTCAAGACCATTCAAGCTATGGACAGAATTCAATGAAGATGCCGAACCAATTACTACTGATGCTCTAATTATTGCAACTGGTGCCTCTGCAAAGAGAATGCATATCCCAGGTGAAGAAACTTATTGGCAAAAGGGTATCTCAGCTTGTGCTGTTTGTGATGGTGCTGTTCCAATCTTTAGAAACAAACCATTAGCTGTCATTGGTGGTGGTGACTCTGCTTGTGAAGAAGCTGAATTTTTAACCAAATACGGTTCAAAAGTTTACCTATTAGTTAGAAAAGATCACTTAAGAGCTTCCACAATCATGCAAAGACGTGTTGAAAAGAATGAAAAGATCGAAATCTTATATGACACTGTTGCTTTAGAAGCCCAAGGTGATTCCAAATTACTACAATCTTTGAAGATTAAAAACGTCAAGACTGATACTGAATCTGAATTACCAGTTAACGGTTTGTTCTACGCTATTGGTCATACACCAGCAACTCAAATTGTTAAGGGTCAAATTGACCAAGATGAAGTCGGTTATATTAAAACCATCCCAGGTACTTCTGAAACTTCCGTTCCTGGTGTATTTGCAGCTGGTGATGTCCAAGATTCTAGATACAGACAAGCTATCACTTCTGCAGCTTCTGGTTGTAAAGCAGGTCTTGACGCAGAAAAATATTTGGGTTCATTGGAAGAATAAATTAGTTTCATCCCAGCGGTAAACGACATTTTTAATAAATAACATCAATCTGATTTTATAGATATATAACGATAATACATTAATACTTTTTAATGAATCTTAAAATTTTAAATAGTTCATCCACCACATTCACAAGAGATCAAGAAGTATCTATTGCTCGTATATAACTCGGGTTTCTTTCATGAGACATGAATTTAAGATAATTTAATACAAACGGATTTAATGAATTCTTAAGCATCGTAAGGTTTCTTGTCACGATCTACAAACATATAAATATGATCAATTAATCAACTAGACATCGAATTACTGTCACTTCCATCAACTGGAAATCTTTCATCATACTCAACGAGTATTATTAATATGGTTCCAGTCCCTTTTCTCTAATATTCGGATCCGAAATTTTTGACTCATTGTATGTAAAAGTATATATAAAGATTAAGCCTGCCAACTAACGTATTACAAAATGTGATGAATATTATTTTAAATGAACTTATTATGAATCTATTGATACCAGAGTGATATCCCAGAACCTCAAATAAGAATTATAGTAGTTTTAAAGATGTCAAGTTCTGAGTTATTGAAATTTACAAAGAAATTATTGGTTTCACCACCAACTCTGACACCACAAGACCTCTTTGAAGCAATTAGAATAATTTTATTGAGTTTGGAAAAACTACAAGATGGGGATAATGATGATTCTGAATTGTTGAAGACTTATGTGCAAATTGGTAGTTTTCTAACTAGTTTGAGAACTACTGGGTTGGATCATAAAGCAGAATATATTGCCGAAGGTGCAAAAGCTGTGTTAACATTTTCTGATAATGTTTTCATAGAAGCAGATGATGTTGAACAACAAGATATTGTTTTAGATATAGTGGGTACTGGTGGTGATGGTCAGAATACGTTTAATGTATCTACTTCTGCTGCAATTGTTGCTTCAGGGATTCCGGGTTTAAAAATTTGTAAGCATGGTGGTAAAGCTTCCACTTCAAATAGTGGTGCAGGTGATTTGATTAATACTTTGGGTTGTGATTCTTCAAAAGTTAATAACAAAACAGTTCCTGTTTTATGGAATGATGACACTAACAAATTTTTATTCTTGCTGGCTCCTTACTTCCACAATGGTATGAAATATATCGCCCAAATAAGAAAACTATTAGGCATACCAACAATATTTAACGTATTGGGACCACTTTTGCATCCAGTAAATTTAGTTCATAAACGAATTTTAGGTGTATACTCTAAGGAATTAGCTCCAGAGTATGCTAAAGCTGCAAAGTTGGTTTATCCAAATAGTGAAATTTTTGTTGTTTGGGGACATGTAGGATTAGATGAAGTTTCTCCAATTGGTAAAACAACTATCTGGCATGTTAGACCAACTTCTGAAGAAATCGAAACCTTTGACATTGATCCTTCCATGTTTGGATTAAAAGAACATGCATTATCTTCATGCTCATCATACGGTCCAGAAGAAAATGCAAGAATTTTAAAAGAAGATATCTTAAGTGGTAAATATACTTTAGGTGATGACCACCCAACTTATGATTACATTCTATTAAACACAGCTGTATTGTATTGTTTAAGTCAAGGTAATAAAAACTGGATAGAAGGTATAAATATAGCTAATGAAAGTATACGTCAGGAAATTCCTAAAAAAAGTTAAATGCGTTCATTTGAAATGTCCAAAAACCTTTAATATATTAAAAACCATATTACCTGCTATTCACTATGAAACAAAATTAAAAGGAAAAAACTTCAACATATATACAAGTACAATTGCATCATTATAAATAGTATTTATTTATATTTATATAGTCACTTGATATTAACGGACAGTAGCATTATATTATTTCTCTTTCTGTTTATTTTTATTTTTTGATCTCTAATCCAGTTGAACGTCCCAATTTTAAATAAATATATACCAAAATCCCAACCAATCTCATCTATCAGTTACGGTATCCAAACTAATCACATCCACTTTACTCATCAATTCTTGTCTACCAGCATCGGTCATCAACGATTTGGCGTCTTTACTATACATCATAATTGAATTTTAAAGCTTTAATACGCGTAAAGTATCTACACAAAATAAAAACATGTTAAATATTTATATTCAAAACAAGAAGATAATGAGATGAAGTATAGACGATTAATAGTTTAGAGGTGGTTTAGAAGGTTAGGAACTTGTGCCAGTGAGATTACATTTTGATAGATTTGGTGTGAACAGTTTGGTTTTGCTTTGGTGGAATCTCCTTTTTTAGTTTCCGATTTAGAAATATATTATTATTATTATTATTATTATCGTTATATTCATCAAATCAAAGAGATTGGCGAAATAAACAGTAATATTTTAATATTGTTATTATATTTTAAAACAATGGATCATACTGGTGAACAGAATATCCAATCGGTAAAGAGTTATGAATTTACGCCAATTGGTTATATAAAGGAGAAACAAAATAATGGTGCTAGTAAGAGACCTAATGAATCGCCAATTAAGGAATCCATGCAAGATACTTTTAGAAATGAGAGTCCTCCAAGGAAAGTTAGAAGGACAAGTATTGATGATGCGATGAATTCCAGGATGTTTAATGATTCTATGCAATTCGATGATACTTTGCCAGAACTGGATGTCAATTTGCAGAGTAGTAAATTGACATCAATAAATATGAATAAAAAAAATTTAATAAAAGAATTAAAAGAAAATTCAAATGCTTCAAATCCTTTAAAAGAACAACAAGAACAGTTAAGTAAACTGACAACGGAAAATTATAATTTGAAATTGAAATGTAATTCATTGTTAAAAGTATTAAATAACGTAACTGATCAGGGTGAATTAAGGAAAAGTTTAGAATTTTTAGATGAAATTGAAGAATGGAAATCTAAATATTCAACTGCCAATAGTGAATTTAATCTTTTAAAGATAAAGTATGATGATTTAGTAATAAAGTTTCGCAATTTAGAATCAAAAGTAGACGAACAAGAATCAGAAGTTGAAGATCATACAAGATGCATTATTGAACGTGACAATTTGCAAAATAAGATTGATAAGTTGTCTGAAGAATTAGGGACTTTGAATGATAAACTTGACACAATAACGAAAGAATTGATAGCAAAAGATGAATTGATAGCTTCAAATGAAGAAGACATTAAACAACTAAATAGTCACATTGATACTTTAAAAAATACAATTAGAGGTTTGGAAGAAACAATTATTGAAAAAGATGATAATCTGAAGAAACAGAAAGATGAAATTAAAACTTTGAACAATAATTTAAATGATTCAGATCATTTAGGTAGTGAATTTTTATTGTTACAAAATAAATTGAAAGAAAAAAATTCTCAAATTAGTGTACTAGAGAATAATTTAATTGACTCAAAAAATACAGCAACTGAATTGAAAACCAGATTGGAAAATCTACAGAAGGAATACGATGATAAATTGAGAGAAAAAATAAACCAAATACACAAACTAGATGATAACATTAAACAACTGAAATCTGAACGAGACTCTAAATATGTATCTCTTGATACAAATGATAAGGTTAGAAAAGATTTTGAGCGAATGAGAGAAAACAATGCTAATTTAGATTCTAAGCTATCACAAATATCTAATGAAAATAAACTATTTAGAGATAAAATTTCCAAGCTCTCCAATCAATTGGATGATACCAAAAGGGAAAGAGACAATCAAGTTGAATTGATGAAGAGAAGAATTGATGAAATCATAACTAATAATAATAGGGAAAATAGTATTGCCGCTGATAAATCCGAAGAAATTAGAGAGAAACAGGAAGCTCATATTAATGAATTACAAAGAAAATTAAATGATACATTGAAAGTACAGACTTTATCAATTTCAACTGTAGAAGATAAATTTAAAGCTGAAATACTAAAAACAAAGAAGGAGTTGGAAGAAAATGCCCAAAAACTTCAGAAATCAGAAGAGTTAGTAAAAGAATTAAAAAGACAAGTAATAGAAAATACTACCAATGCGTCAGAGAGAAATTCAAAAAGATTAGAGACAAAAGACAAAGAAATCAATTTACTTAAGAATGATATTATCGAATTAAAGAATAAAATCAACAGTTTAGAAAAGGACTCTAAGCTTGAAGACAATAATCTGAGAGAATATTATACCAATAAAATAAGGCAAATTGAGGAAGAATCTTTAAATGAAAAAGTTAAGTTAGAAAGAGAAATCTTCATGCTTAAATCCGAAAGAGATACTCTAATAGAGTCCAATAAACACGATATTAACTTCTGGAAATCAAAGTGTAATTCTCTAGAGAAACAAAATGAAGCTCTATTGAGTCAAGAAAATGAGGGTTTCTCATCAGTAAATTTGAAGCTGAATCAAAGATTAAAGGAACTGGATGAACTATTGAATCAAAATAATACATTGAAAAAGGATAATATGGAACTAACGAGAAAACTTTCCAAATCACAAATTTTAAATGAAGAATATAAAGTGGAATTGAGGAAGGCGGTTGCTGATCTAGACATGGCAACTAAAGAATATCAAAAATCTAAGGATTTTACTAAGATACGAGGCAGCGATGACAGTAATTTTGAACTTGATAATATGAGAAAGAATTTACTAATCATGAAAACTAAGTACAATAATATCAAAAAAGATTATTTAACCAAATTATCCGAATTACAAGAAGAAAATTTACAATTAGAGAAGAAGTTATCGATGAATCAACCGACATCAAGATCATCTGACAATGCTGCTGCTGTGCAACAAGATAGAATTGATTATTACCGATTAAAATATCATAATGAAGTAAAATCAAATAATGATTTGAAGGTAATGAACGAATATCTAAACCGTGTTCTAATGGCAGGGTCTCAGCAAATACGTTTGGATCTTTTGAAACTAAAAGAGGAGATGAATTTGAATGATTATAATTATTCTAACTTTCCTAATAGAGATTACTACAACAGTAGAAATCCATATGAAAGCGCATATGATTTCAGGTTTGTCAATAATTCGCACAACATATTTGAAAATCGTCACCGTAAGAAGTTTAAAACAATAGCATTATTAGTTAAGGCATGTGTTAGGATGAAGAATACAGCTATAAAACGTAGATGGGACGAACAACGTATCAACTATTTACAGAGGAAAATAGCTGTTGATGACAATCGCATTACTTGGTGATCGATATATCTTCATTGTAACATTATAACCCTTGAATCACTGGAATCAATAAATACACATAACATTCATTATTTCATTATAAATATATATAGTAGGAAATTCTTATATATTAACTCTAACATTAATTACCATTTAATTTTCTGTATTCCTTTAGAACGTCGTCTATTCTGCCATGGAAAGTATCAGATATCATTTCGATTTGATCCAGCATAGTGAAATAATTCTCTAATTCTTCACATTTACTTAGTATATCTTTAAAACTTTGTATATTTACATCCACTATATCTTCTACAACATTCTGTGAGATCAATTCATTTTGCCTTTGACAAACCTCTTTTGTCTGTATCTGGATAGAATTGACATAATCATTGATCTTGTACAACAAGTAATCATAATCCACACTAAGTTTGTCAATTCCTAGCATTTCCTCATTATTAGAATTGATCTCTTCATCTCCCTTCGAAGAGCTCATCGCAAGAATTCCAAACTGTAATGACAATATCTAAAATATGTCAATTTGTTAAAAAACTAATAAAAACAGGTAACAAAAGAGAATTCAAACAAACTTCAGATATATGTTATATATAAACACTTTGATTTTCTTATAATGTTTCAACAATTCATCGTATCATCATAGAAAGATCATTATCGATCATGTATCGATGTATTACTATTCTATTATATACTAGTTCTATTTCCTAACCGTACTATGTAGAGTGATCTCATTTCGAATCCAATTCCGAAAAATCTAAACAGTGTTACCCTCACTTAACTAGGGTTATACATCACATGACATAACCCTAATTGTAGGGTGGGATTAAACCCTAGGGTGTTTATGATCTGTCATCTGAAATAAAAAAAAAATATTTAAAATTTAAAATTTAAAAGGAGACAAATAATGTTTAAAACTAACTTTAATTAAGAACTTAGGTAGATTTTTTGTAATCGAGTAGGCCAATTGAAGATCCCATTGGGTTAATTGAGGTATTGTGTGAATATTTCCATTAGTTTTAGTTTGTTCCCCTTTTAAATTTAGAACTTACTACGTTAAAAAAGACGTTAAAAACCCCAAAAGTTTTTTGAATCGAAATTTGTTGAATTAACACACTTTATACTCATAAGCAAAAAGTATTTCATATTTGAATTATGTCTCACGGTATATATTTAACAGATGCTCCAGTTAGGAGACCACAAACTAATGGTAATCCATTATTAAGAAAAATTCAAAGAGCTTGTAGAATGTCTTTATCAGAACCAGATTTAGCTTTGAATTTAGATGTAGCAGATTACATTAATGAAAAGCAAGGTGCTTCTTCAAGAGATGCTGTTATCACTATTGCTAGATTGATTAATACAAGGGATACACATACCGCTGTGTTTGCCTTGGCTTTGTTGGATGTTTTGGTTAAAAATTGTGGTTATCCTGTGCATTTACAAATTTCGAGAAAAGAATTTTTGAATGAATTGGTCAAAAGGTTTCCTGAACACCCACCAATGCGTTATTCTAAAGTTCAGAGATTAGTGCTTACAGCTATCGAAGAATGGTATCAAACTATTTGTAAACATGCTACTTATAAAGAAGATATGGGATTTATTAGAGATATGCATAGATTATTGAAATACAAAGGATATGTTTTCCCAAAAATCGATGATAGTGAATTATCTGTTTTAAGACCAAATAATAGCTTAAAATCCGCAAGTGAAATTCAAAAGGAACAAGAAATTGCACAGGCTGCAAAATTGGAAGAATTAATTAGACGTGGTAAGCCAGAAGATTTAAAAGAAGCAAATAAATTAATGAAAATCATGGCTGGTTTTAAGGAAGATAACCTTGTACAAGCAAAACAAGCAATTGTTCATGAATTAAACAAGTTGAAACGTAAAGCAGATTTGTTAAATGAAATGCTAAATTCAACAGAAGGACTACAAAACGAAACCGTAGAAGAATTATATGGTTCATTAAAGTCTGCTCAACCAAAATTTCAAAAAATCATTGAAGAAGAACAAGATGAAGACACAGAATTGGTTCAAGATCTATTGAAATTCAACGATAATGTTAATCAAATATTAGAGAAATACAGACTGTTGAAGGACGGTAACACCGCGGCAGCATCTCAAATTAACCCAGCTGCTATGTCATCAGCAATTCAAGATAGTCATACTGGTGCTCTTGCTAACGAATTGAACTTGATTGATTTTGATGATGATATGGGTTCGGAACCTTCTGCTCCAGTATCAACAAATAATGCTACCACCTCTGCAGCTGCTTCTGCCGATCCTTTGGCGGATTTATTAGGCGATTTGGGTGATATGAATATTTCAACTCCATCAAACCAACTTTCATTCGGTCAAGGAGGAGATATATCCTTAGGCTCTTCCCAACCTGCAAAACCAGTTTTAAATACAGATCCTTCTTCATTATCTACACAAAATGATGCATTCGATTTGTTAGACGGGTTTGATACCGCCTCTCCATCGGCTTCAAAAACAAGTCAAAGGGTTCTTGTTAATCAATCATCCAATTTAAAATTAGATTTCGAATTAACTAAAACTTCAAACTCTTCAGTTGATGTTAAAGTAATCTTTTCTAACTTATCATCAAATACAGTAAATGACTTAACATTTTTATTGGCTGCTCCAAAGACAATGACATTAAAATTATTGCCTCAATCTGGTAATTCTATGAATGCTTTAGTTTCAGATGGTATCACTCAAACTGCTAAAATTGAAAATGCCACTCTGGATGGCGCTAAACCTTTGAAATTGAAATGGAAGGTAACATACACCGTTAATAATTCACCTGTAGAAGAAACTGCAGTTTTCACTTTACCAAAAGTATAAGAATATTATTTATTTTTTATTATAAAGTTTAAAGCTAAATAGTATCCCATTACATCCGTCACTAATGTATAACATAGTATTTTGTAATTAGTAATTTTTGATTTAAAATGAAATATAATATTGTTACAATTAAAATATATATTTATATATGCAGAGTAAATGTTAGCTCGTATGCTAAAAAAGTTTGAAATTATAAAAAATTTACAATGACGCTTATAATATTGAAGTGGGTAGAAACAGAATAATAAAGAAAATGCATAAAATAACAGGTAATTGCTCAGTTAGTGAAATATAAGCATCTGAAATCTAAAACCCATATACTATTTTACTTTTGTATTCTTTGTAAAATTTCTTGTGGAGTTGGTGAAGTAATTTTAGATCTTTCAGGAGATGAACTGCTATTACCATTATTATTCGTAATACTATTATTATTATTCGCAATACTACTATTATTATTATTAGCCCCATTGCCTGTGGAAGAGAGCTTAGTTCCTGAACTAGTTTGCTGAACATTAACACTCGAATTGGAAAAGGTAGAATTAGAACTTTTATCCTTCAACCTTTGTAATTGTCTTACTTGTTCTTCTTTTAATGATTTAACATAATTTTGAGCAGCTTTTAGGGCTGTCTCAGGAGGAATTCCTGGCTTTTGTTGTATGATCTTTCTAGAATAAGTCTCGATAATTTCACGTTCAGTCAACTGCGGACGGGAGCCCTTTTGATAAGGGGATTGGCTTACAATATTCCTAGATGACTGATTAGTTGAACCACTTGAATTTGGAGTAACATTACCATTAATGTTACTGGAACTATTTTCGGAAGCATTATTCGGTACACCTTGAGAAGATGGTCTGTTTTGCAATTGTTGCTGTTGCTGTTGCTGTTGCTGCTGCTGTTTTTGTTGTTGCTGTTGCTGCTGTTGTTGCTGCTGCTGCTGTTGCTGCTGTTGTTGCTGCTGCTGCTGCTGCTGTTGCTGTTGTCTTTGTTGTTGTTGTAAACGGTTTTTAACATTACGTCTCATCTGCATGTCGCGACGTAATGTTTCATCTCTCTGGGCTTTCAAATTAGACATCTCTGCGGGTGTAGGCACTTTCATATTTTTGCAATCAAGAGGCTTTCTTGCTTGACTTGGATTAGGTCTTGGTGCATTCTCCCTTTTCTTCATGCACTTTCGCATAGCTTCAAACATACTGGCCCAACGTAATCTTCTGTGACCACGTTGAATTGACTCCAGTCCAACACCTAGAGGCGAAATTCTTCTATTTTGTTTTTGCTGAAATTTATGAGCTTCCATTAACCAATGTTGGGCGTTATGTGCTCTTGGGCCCTTTAGATCGTTAAAGTTGAATCTTTCATTTAATTGTACAAATCGTTCAAAACATTGCCAAGGGGTTCTTCTTTCTATATTTGAATAATATGAACATCTTGGTCGCCTTAGCATATGTGCAGCAATCAATTCCCAATTGTAAGCATATGCATTGATATTTTTAACAAGTTCTTCATCATCTTCTGGTAGCCAAATTGTAGGTGTTCTGTTACTTAAGTAACGTTGGGATGGTGCAGGAGGTGGTTTCAAATAATGACTTCTCCTACTACCATAGAACATACCTCTTCTCTTACTCAATTGTAACAATGATTGTTCATCATCTACAATTTGTTTCTCTACTATTTTGAAATAATGTTCATCGTCAAGTGTTACTAATGATTTAGATAGCGGAACAAAAGGTAAAGTGTCTTCATCTTCATTATTAGAATCAACCCCTGTATATAATGTCACATCGTTTATAATAGCCTTTTCTAATGAAGTTAAGTCACTCAAATCAATTGATACTCTATAAGGGAAAAAATCTGGATCTTTCAATCTTTCTTTGTAATCTTCCTTCGAAATCAGCTGTGTTTCGATATCTATATTTTCATCTGTCACTTCATGCAACAAACTAATATCGATGACTTTTAAAGACTTATCTGTTGTAATTGATTTGGGGTTTCCGGAATCATTCATTGTTATATCTTCAGATACTACTGGTTCATTACTTCTGACACCGGAATTGAGGATATACTCTTTGTTATTGACATCTACTGAATCACTTTCATCACGTTTTTTAATTTCAATAGATTCTGATTCAACTGATGCTACTTTATCAGTTAATAAAGATCCTAATTGTTGGTCTTGGTCCTTCATAATGTCTTCAATAGATACTGGTTTCAATTCATTTGTATTATTATCCAGTAATGTTTCTCCAGAAACTTGAATTTCATTTGAAGGAGTTGTCGTTTCCAGATTATTATTTATTTCAATTTTTTCAGAAGATTTGTTGACTTCTTTATCTTCAGGTTCTGTTTTTGTCGAAATGGCATCCACTTCAATGCTTTCTGCTTCAACAGATGAACTTTCTTCTGATGCTGGTAAAAAAATTATTGGTTTTTTATTAATACAACAAATTTTACCATAAGTCCAGTAATCAATAATCGATTGAGCAATTGTTGTACATACAGCAACTTTATATTTATAACCTTCCTTGAAATCTTTTTGCATCCATAATGCCTCTTCCATCATTATTTTATGATGTGATTGTTCTTTTTCCCAAGGATCGATAAATCTTTTTGGTTGTCTTAAAGACCATAAACCTAATCTTCTTAATTCTTCGATTCTTGAACTTACCACTGTAATTCTACCCTCATTTAAGGCATTGTTAATTATATCAGTGGTTAGAGCTTTATGAGCCATAGGCAATAATTTTATCAGTGGCAACGTTTGTGCTAGATATTTTAATTCAGCTAAAGGAACAGCCTGTGCTACTTTAGACGGTATGTTTTCTTTCATAATTAAATATGATGAATCTTTCTTGTTAATATTATTTTCTCTGAAATAATCTATCGCTTCTAATTTTGGTTCAAATATTTCTTTAATAAAAGCATTTTTGATTTGGTTGTCTGTATCCACTGGTGTAGGTTCAACTTTAATGTTAGAAACATTTACATATGCTAATGGGTTATTGTATGCTGAAGATTGGATGTGATAGGAAGTTAATGGATAATGATTCTTGTTTGATTCCTTGTCTTCCTCCGTCTCATCTTTATTAGTTTTAATATTATCAACTTCAGTTTTGATTTTTTTAGAAGCTGGTCCTTTATCATAATTGTCATCATCATGTCTGTTATAATTATCATCTATCATTCTTTTATTATTAACACGCTCAATTATTTTGTTATCGTTAATATTTACAATTTTATTATTTTCAGTTGATATTATCTTTTCATGCCGTAGTGATTTATCCTGATCCATCAATTCAGGGCTTATTTTTTTCGTGAGTATATTATTTTTATTAATGCTTCCTTTTGCACTTCTATTATGAGACGATTCCCTTGAAAGTTGATTTTTATCTATTCGTATTATTTCATTATTTATTGAAGATCCAGAGGATGAATTACTAGAAGATGAGGATGGTATTAAAGGCAATGGTTCTGAAAATTTTGGTAAAGTATCGATTTTAAATCTATTCCCATTTTTAAAATTATTTTTGTCTAAAAACACATCTAAATCTTGTTTAAAAATATTTTGATCTGTGACTTCAAATAATTGATGTAATCTTGAGACACAATACAATTCAACTAATTTCCTCTTTCTCTGTCGTATCAATTCCTGGTATTGTTCATTTGCATTCTTAAATTCCTTTGATTCTGATCCACCCACAGAAGAAGTTGTACTTTCCATTTTTTTCAAAAAACTATAACAATTATATTTTTCTTGATATTATTATTATTGTTATTATTGTTATTATTACCACCAGAATACAGCCTTCTTGGCTTTAATAAATGGAATGGTGAAAAAAAAGGCAGTAAAATGAAGGTAAAGTGAGTTGTAGAGGTCCT
The DNA here is from genome assembly GCF_000150035.1 of Vanderwaltozyma polyspora DSM 70294. Lineage (NCBI taxonomy): Eukaryota > Fungi > Ascomycota > Saccharomycetes > Saccharomycetales > Saccharomycetaceae > Vanderwaltozyma > Vanderwaltozyma polyspora. Next base: position 48,100 of record NW_001834679.1, read on the forward strand.
CGAGTAATAATAATTGATCAATTGTACTTATAAGAAGGATAACCTCAGTTGTTTGATAGGAATCTTCAACCTTAATACTAATATTCCAGTATATAATAGCAGCAGTCTTTCAATACAATAATATATCTTCTACTTGTTTTCACCTTCTTCTCACGTGATCAATTATGAAAATTTCGATTCTCAAAAAAATAAAAGAAAAACAACAAAATTTTGGAGAAGATGTATTGTAAAATTGAAGAAAAGCAGCTAAAATGACAAAAACTAAAGTACTTAAGATAGCTAAAAGACTCTCTGACGTTCTATAATGTTTATGCTAATGTAAAATACTAGTCTCTAACTCTTTAAACAACTCTTTAATACTATATTCCTCCTATTGTTTGTAATTTTTGACCCTATGTAACTGTTCATCATCACTTATTTTTCGTTGACTTTTTTTTTTTTGCCACCAAAACTATTTCCTCGTACTAAATGACTACCAATTTAAGGTACCTTCGACACGGAGAATTAAATAAATTTGGGATCACATGACCATGTTAAAAATTGAATCAAACTGGGAAAAGGATCAGGCTCATCGCTTATTTATCATATTATGTTAAGATTGATTAAATGGTGAAAAGAATTACTATATGATCTGTTGTGATAAATTACACTTCCTATATTATCAAAATCATGCATATAGGCAACTGATTATATTTGTTTAAATGAAATTGTTTATGTTACTTATATATATATATATAGACATATGTGAAATTAATCTTGTTTTGTCCATTGACATTCAAAACTGAAAGAGTAAACATATCTTCTGATCTATTCACTTAATTTCAAATACATTTACTTATATTTATATAGATCTTGTTATTATTGTAATTGTTGTTGATTTATTTTTATGGGGAGGAAGATGAGTGTTTGATTTCTTACCATTTAGAAATTTCTTCTTCTAACTCATCTATTGATTTAATTAATCCTTGATGATCCATTACCATGTATGAACTTATGATACCTTTTCTTGCTTCTGAATCAACATGTAATTTGGCATATTTTTCAAAAAATCTATCTTCTTCATGGAAATAATCGATTTCTTCAGACTTAACTCTTTTTTTAGATCTATCCACTGTTTCATCAGTATCAAAATTAACTTCATATTTTCTACTGACAATTGCATAAAAATCGTAATGTTTATCATCTCCTAATGCGTTTGTTACATCTTCTAATGTGATTCTATACAAAGGAGTTATAACTTCTGGGGGCATATTGATTAATCTTTCACTCATGACTAATGCACAAGTTTTACCATTATTTTCAATTGTCTTTAAAAATGTAGATAATTTTAAATCTACTTTATGTAAATATTTGGCCCAGTCACTTTCACGGTTTTCTTTATAATCAATAAAGGACAAAAAGCAGTATGGATCAGATTCTTGGCCATCTGTCTTGATTGTAGTAGTTGGTGATTTTAAAACTAAATCAGCTAGATTACTTAATTGAACTCTATTACTTTCTTGTTGGCCTAAAAGTTGGCGTGATAAATTTTTAATAGCATGGAAATCAACATCTGGATTACCATTGAAAAAATCAAAATCAATATTAACTATTTCTTCATCTTCTTGATCTGAACCATTTCCAGTCTCGGAATCAGTACTGCTGATGTCAATATCAGATTCAGAATCATCACCTCTGCTGTCATTAGCACGCTTCTTGTTGGTTAATTCACTCAATCTGATAGCTTGAACCATTTCTGCTTAAATATAAAAAGCCAAAAATAGATATATTATAAACTAATTGGTATCACTTCTTATTGAGCCTCTAAAATCATTCCATTTCCCAATAATAACATCATTCCCAACTCATCTTCTTCATTAAACGTCAAACCAAATTTCATTTTATAGGTTTAAATGCTATATGGGCGATTGAAGAATGGATATCGGAAAATTTTCCCAGTAGTAAAAATAAAAAAAGTATTAACATATAGCAGTAGAATTGATGTCACTAATTAAATTGATTCAATTTGGATAGTGATTGTATGGTTAATAGAATGTATTTGGTTTTGAAATAAATTTAAGACATCATAAAATGTGTGATACTATTAGATATAGTTATAATAATCAAGAAACTTGATTGTTTTTAGTCTTGGTTTTAACGATTTTTAAGATAATGGAAGTAAAAATTAATTGATCCTTTAAGATACAGAATTTATGTGTCACATCAAAATTGATATTAATATTTTGATTTATGATGTATAGATACATGGTTATTGTTTTATGTTTGATCAGTTTCATAGTTATTCTTTGATTTATTTTATTGTTGATAATTGCTTGTACCACATTATTATTATTATTCTTTTTATTTTGTTATATTAATAATGGTGGGATATTAATAAATATCTTGCTTTGTAAATGACTCAAAGTTCAAGAATTTAAATGATTATTATAACGTTACTTCATATATTATTCTTTATTAGAGGTATCCAAGGATTGCATTTTTATATTTTTCCAGGTGATACTAAATGTTTCTATGAAAATTTGAATAAGCATGAACAAGTCACTGGTGATTTCATCCCAATTTCAATAACGGATGTTCAGGAACCTATTAGTAGGGAAATATTAAAAAAGTTAGAATTTAATTTGAATTTGACTATCCATGAGCCATTTTCAAATAATGAGTTGGTTTATAATAATTTTGAAGTAGCAGTTACAAACTTTACTTTTACTGCATTATCAAATGGTGAACACAAGATTTGTGTGACCCCAACGATTACAGATTATAATAAATTAATTACATTAGAGGTGGATTTAAGCAGAACAAAAAATAATCTTTTAAATTCACAGAGATTTGATACTGTAGATGGTATTCATTACAGAATAAATAATCTTGTGAAAAGATTATTAGAGATTAAAAAAGAACAAAAATTGGACATGTTAGAGGAAACAACTAGAATTTCAAATAGTGAATCAACAAGAAGAAAGATTGTCTTATTTTCTACGATCCAGTTATTAGTAATAATAATATTTTTCTCTATTCAATTGAAAAGACTAAAACTAATGACAATTAAAAAAAAAATTCAATGACCATTAATTCGGTTTTCAAGTGTGGTAAAAGTATGAAACAACTTGACCTCAAAATCAATAAATAGAATATACAACATTTGAATCTGTTAAGTAGCTCTAATTTATATAATACAGTACACTCTCTCATTATCTTTCCAAGTTAAAGTTTGTTACAATCAAAAATTGAAATATCTTAACCTTTTTATTTTACTTTTTTTGATTTAGCTTAATAATATGTTATGAGATGCGATGAGCTTAAATGAAAAATATATACATATTTAAAGCACATTATGTAAGTAATTTTCAATTTAAAACTATAGAAGACACAATTTCTTATGTGATATAGATTCCAGTAGTATAATAATCTTAGTATCATATAGATTATATATCAAGATGGTTGAAGTATCAGCTGAAGTTCTTGCTGAATTAGAACTACTGAAGAAGGAAAATGCTAAACTGCGGAGCCAACTTGATTCTCAAAAGTCTGATAAACTACCAATGAGTTTACAAGAATTTCAAAGATATGGTAGACAAATGATTGTTGAAGAAACTTCAGGTATCGAAGGTCAATTGAAATTGAAAAATTCAAAGGTATTAGTTATTGGTGCTGGTGGTTTAGGTTGTCCAGCTTTGTTATATTTAGCCGGTGCTGGTATAGGTACTATTGGTATAGTTGATAACGACACAGTTGATAATTCTAATTTGCATAGACAAGTCTTACATGATTCTTCTAAAGTTGGGATGTTGAAATGTGAATCTGCTAGACAAAGAATTAATTTATTAAATCCTCATGTCAACGTCAAAACTTATCCAGTAAGATTGGACTACAGTAATGCATTTACCATCTTTGAAAATTATGATTATGTATTAGATTGTACTGATACACCAATTACAAGATATCTAGTGTCCGATGTAGCAGTAAATTTGGGAATGACTGTCATATCTGCTTCAGGGCTAGGTTCTGAAGGACAATTATCAATATTAAATTTCAAAAATGAAGGACCATGTTACAGATGTTTTTATCCAACTCCCCCTCCTCCAAATTCAGTTTCATCTTGCCAAGAAGGTGGTGTCATTGGTCCATGTATTGGTCTTGTTGGTACTATGATGGCAGTTGAAACTTTAAAAGTTATTTATGATATTTACACACTAGAAAATTTTAAACCATTTTTGATGATGTATTCAGGTTTCCCAAATCAAACTTTACGTACATTTAAGATGCGAGGTAGGCAAAATAACTGTGAATGCTGTGGGTTAGATCCAAAGATAACAAGGGCAGCAATTGAATCAGGATTAGTAAATTATTTTGAATTTTGTGGGTCTAGAAATTATAACCTCTGCACAGATGAAGAAAGAATATCCTCTGAAATTTATAAAACGGAATTTATTGATTGTAATGAAAAAGATCATATTCTGATAGATGTTAGACCAAGACACCACTTTAATATATCTCATTTTAATCATGCAATTAATATTCCAGTAAAGGAATTAAAAGGTATGAAAGGTTCCTTGGATATATTAAAGGAATCTGTTCCAAATGTTTCACAAGATTCTAAAGTTATTGTATTGTGTCGCTATGGTAATGATTCTCAAATTGCCACCAGATTATTAAAAGATGAGTTCAAAATCAATGACGTCAAAGATGTTAAAGGTGGCTTTTTTAAATATATTGATGAGGAAGACCATTCATATCCAAAATACTGATTTTCCCCATAAAAAGCTTTATTTTTAATATTACATGGTACTATATAAATTATATGATATATGTTATTAATATAAACATTAAGAAGATCGTGGCTTTCTTTTTCATTAAGCAGCGTATTATTTTTATTAATCGACTTAGTAATTTCCCAGTCTTTCAATTGTTAACAAACCAGCGGCATTTGCAAAGGCATAAAATTTTGCTCCATTTCTAGTTTCATTCCATTTAACAGATGTAATAGATACTCCATGTGGATTCACTTCCATTTTACAAATATCATTTGCTCCTGATTTCAAAACTTCATAAGAATGGTTCAAACGATAAATATCACCGTTCTGACTGAAATCCCATTTCCATAATTTCAGAGATTTGTGTATTGTAGCAGTATTTTTGACACCTGTTAAAAGCTTTCTTGCTATATTATCAATAACTAGAGAACCATCTGCACAGCCAGTTAATGTCAATGGATGTAGCCCTGATGATGCGATAGATGTCACTGTATTGTGTAGAGATAATACTGCATGAGGGAAGATTGCTCTAGGTGTTACAGTTTTTGTAGAATTACTACCATCTGACACTAAGTATGCGTAAAGGTTGGGTATATAGGCCACCGGTAGTATATTATTTCCTTTAAATCTTGCAATCAATGTCCTTGTTGATTGAATATCGATCGGATCAAATTCATAAAAATAACCATCTACAGAAACAGTAGATACCACTGGATTTTCAAACTTTGAATATGCAACAACAATATTGATTATATAAGAATCATGCATTTTCCTGTAAAAAGATGGAATCAAAGGATCTGTTAAGTCAAAATGACTGACGTAACCATTTTTTGAACCACAGATAATAGTTGTCGGAGATAGAAAATCGAAACATGTAATCATAGTATCTGGTAATGAAATTGTGATTGAGGCTGACTCACAGTAAAATATACTATGATCGTTCTCATCATTGGGGGTTTTGACTTCTATAAATTTCACAGTACCTTCTTGACAAGTAAAGCTTAATACTCCGATATTATTGTTATTTACAGAACATCCTTCATGCCATTTTAGGTTCCATGTTTCACCAAAATTATGCAGTATGGTTTCAAATTTTGTTAATCTTAGATTCTCAGAATCAAAGTTGTAAATTTGTATGCAAGATATATGCGATTCAGTCTCAAACTGTTCTAAATGCCTATCTAATGGTTTACCGCTGTATTGGGATAGTGATACCGCTATGAACTGGCCAGCACCATCTGCAGAATTATTTAACCAAGCAATATCAGTAACCAAGGCGCCACAATTGTATACGAATCCATTTCTAGTTCCATAATCAAGCACTGGGAATTCAGTTTTTTCATCTACATTTAGATTAACTTCGGTATTCCCAATTCTTACCGGTATTGACTTAGGGGTGAATTTAAATTGATCTAACATTTCTTTAGTTTGCAGTAATCTATATTTAGTTGCATTGTCTTTGTTTATTAACTTGTCATAAATATCAGATCCTTCAATAACGGTAGGTGGATTTATCTCAACACAATATTTCGAATCAGTTTGTACTCTTTCAAGGGGGAAATCAAAAACACAATCTTCAAAACCACCTTTAATCTTTGCCAAATCTAATAGTTTTCCTTCATTAGAACCATAAAGTCTTGCAATTTTATCCCTTGCAGAGGACATATCCTTTAAAAACCTAAATATACGTACCTTTTTCTCTTGAGGGCCTGGGGTAGATGCCTTAGAATTGCTTTTCTTTGTAACCTTTTGTCTAGCTTTTTTTGTTGTCTTCTTTGAAACAGTAGAATCCTCCACATCCTCAAGTTCAATCTCCAGATCCTCGAAGTCATTATCTACCTCAACAGCTGTATCGACAATAAAATTGGGATCCAATTCCTCTTGGGTATTCTTTGCAAGTCCATCGCTATCAGTCAATTGTGTAACTTCCAATTCAACTTTTTTCACTTTTGTTTTCCTGGCCCTCTTACGTGTAGCTTCTTTAACAGCTGTGGTGACTAAAGTTGTTATATCCTGAGTAACAGTAGGATCAGCTATTTGATCATTTTCAGATTTTTTGGGTCTACCTCTTCCCCTCTTAACTGGCATAATATAGTCTTAAAAATATGAAAACACCAGTATTCTTTATGCCAATTCTCGCAATGCCAATTCTCGCAATGCCAATTCAATATTTATATTTTCTTTAGACATCTATATACTTCATTTCAAAACCTTATTACTTCCTCTACTTGGATAATGCTCTATTATTGTTTATTTAAATATTATTTATATTGCTCCTTCCAGTTTTCGAATGGAACTACAATCATTATATACGCACTATTTTATCACGTGATAAGTCATCAATGGATTAACTACTTTATCTTCATGTCTTTATTGAATCTATCTATACATGATTTTGTTTCTTGTCAAGAGATCTCAGATACTCAAAGTCAAATCCATACGACTGTCAATTTCTATTGCTCAATACCATCATTACCTTTTATAGGAGCATATCCATTATTTAATTTTAATATTGCCATTCTTTTAAGCATATCTTTTCTAAAGAAATATAGTGTGACATTTCTTCAAATTGTTTTACTTGGGTATTAAACAATTTTATTTATATTATAATCATATATTAAACTTGTTAAGTTGAGGTATAAAATACAAAAAAAAGTATTTAGATTATGCGACTATTTTAAACTAAGAGTAAAATCTAATTCTTATTTATAATTCAAGGTCCATTTCCTCTGTGGACTTCTGTAACTAAGTTATTATAATTGGTTCATACCTGACATCAGACATTAATTTGCTTCATCTTGTAAGTTTTGTAATGCAGATGCAAGATCTTTAATTAAATCATCAGCAGATTCACACCCAACAGAAACTCTAACTAAAGTTTGATCAATATGAGGATCTGATAAGGCCCTCCATTCAACCAATGATTCAACACCGCCTAGTGAAGTCGCATGTTGAAAGTATTTCAATTGAGATGCAAAACTCTTGCATTGTTCAACTGTATTTAAGGTGATTGAAAATACAGGGTTATAACCACCCTTCAGTTGTTTCTTAACAAAATCTTCCTTTTGTAAGGAGGAATGAGTAATATCTCTTAGAACTTTGCCATATTTTCCTTTGTTTTCATCCAAATACTTGACAATTTTAGTTACATTTTCAGATTGTTTCATTATTCTCATTTCAAAAGTTCTTAAAGATCTCAAAAGCAGATAACTTTCAAGGTTGGCAATATTAGTGCCCAAATTAATTCTATCTTCTTTTAATAATTCTTGACGTTTTTTATCCTTAACGACAAGAACACCACCCAGCAAATCAGAATGACCGCCAAAATATTTTGTTGCTGAATGCATAACGATATCAGCACCAAAATCCCAAACATTTTGCAAAGGTGGTGGAGCGAAAGTGCCATCTACAAGTAATAAAGCACCTTTCGCATGAGCTCTCTTAGCAAAGGCCTCGATATCATAAGAGGTACCAAATGGGTTAACAGGAGATTCTAAGTGAACAATATCACCTTTTTCAGCATATTGTTCAATCTCGTCTAAAGTATATTTCTTCACCATACCATTTCTTTGAAACATTTCAGCGATAGCAATACAACCATGATAGTTTTGAGACATGAAGATTCTCTTTGGATTGAAACTCATAATTGCAGCAAAATAAGCAGATAAGCCAGAAGAGTAAATTACTGCATGACCACCAAGATATTCTGAGAATAAGGTTTCTAACCTTGTACCATTTGGATGACCTTCCCGTGAATAAACAGGTCTTTCATCTAAGAAGCTCATATCTTCTCTTTCAATAATTGGGATCAAGTCTTGTTCTTCATATCTGAAGGTAGTTGTGACGTTGATTGGAGGAGCTACGTCAGTAACTCTGTTGTTTTTATCATCAGCATGGATAAGTAAAGTTGATAATTCGACCATTTCTAAGTAAGCGAAGTGTATTGTCTTTCTGTCTTGATTTATATTTATTATAAATGATATTAATAAATTATATATATTAAAAGATTGTTGTTGGAAAGAAATATGTTTTGTTAAAACAATAAATGTGTATCCTTATATATGTTTCGGAAAGACAGGTTTTGATAATGTTAAAGTTTATTTAAATTCGGCATTAAGCAAAAGAGTTAGTGCTAGGGTATCTATTAGTTAGTTATGAATTGCATAAATGTCCAACAAAATTTTTATTGTTGTACATATTGGATTGTGCTTTCCAGAATATTCATTAAACTAGAATTGCTCATTAGTGAGCGGTTCCTTAAATCAAAGAATAGTTAATGACTTAAAATTTCACTTTTTAAACATTTCCGATTCCATATTAAGAAATGATGAGCGAGGTGATTAATTTTCGACATTTTAGGAAGTTTGTAGAGATAAGAATATCGCATGAGTAAGAAGAAAAGAATAAATGATATACAGCTAGTGAAAAAAAATGGGAAAGAGAGAGAGAGCAGAGGCATTACTATGTAATGTTTTTAAAAATCACTGTGTATGGTTATGTTTACATTGAAAGAAAGAGTAACTACATAAACTATTTCAAAGTTGTTAGTGGAAATGTATCTTGGAACATTATCTCTATAATATTGCCTATTTTGTAAAGTGGTTCCGAAGTTTAATTACTAATCCGTTGGAATCTTCCTAAGCTTTGATGTGAATATTCGGTGATGGATGGATGAGATCTAAAACATGCAGGAGATGTCATACCCGCTAATGAATAATAATACACAGATCTTGATCTTGAGCTTGATATTTGGACACGAATTGCTTGAATCAAAACATCAAATGGGATGTTTATGTTTACATACTTGATTCATCAGATAAGAAGATGAATATAAACAATAACAAGACGCCGTTTTATTATGCAGTTGGTTCCAAGATGAAAGAAAGAGATAGATGTAGCAAGAATGTAATATTTAACAAAAAGTATAAACAAACATCGAAATAAGCTGCACATGAACAAACGGTACAATGTCTTTAACTGGAGGGAATAGATGTGTCTTCTTTTGTAAGGATGTAGTTTGACTAACTTAAATTAAAAGTAAAATTGAGCAAAGATCACGTGAATTTTGATGTTCTTCTTTTAAATAGCTAATCCTAATCATAACATATGACTGTCAGAAATGCACTGAGTATGCGCTACTTAGCAATGAAACTAGGACAGAAACAAAAAGAAACGTCAAAACCATCAATGGATCAAATGGCTTCATTGCAGTTCAGTCAAATGACGTTATCATTCATATTGTTCATGTTATGTAAATAGAACACACTCATGTAGAAAATTGTATAGAAGCTTCGAATAACAATACGCCTTGTCTATACATTACACATATACATATATTAATACGATAAAGAAAAATTGTATATTTCGACTTTGTCAATGCCTTGTATATATCCGATATATGTTTATATGTTTACATTCACATATACAGAAACACATATTCTCTCTGACACTACTTGCTAACTTTTTAATCTATCCTGTCCTGTCCTGTCCTTCTATCACAACCGTCGTTATCATTACTACCTTGTCTCTTTATACTGTATACACCACGTGACAACAATCACATGACTGTAATCACGTGTGTTCCTTTTCCAACCCTCCCGCTTCCGTCTCCCGTTCCTCTCCCACCCCCCCATTCTCGCTACTGAGAACCCTTTAATATCAAAGGAATTTTATGTTAAAGATATCTTTTGAAAGTTAAGTTATATTAAGAATTCAAACTTAATAGTAATGAACACGTACAACATAATTTTAAATGTATTAAACTGATGTTAGACAAAAAGTGAGTCGTTTTTTTGTTCTTGGATATTATTTTAAGTTCAACTACACTGTACTGGTTCCATATTTTGGTTTTAAGTTAGCTAATTGTGGTGAGAAGGCCTCTCTCTATTGGAACTTGAAAAATAATGATAAATTATAATTCAAAGGATATAAGTCCAAAAAAAGCTGGTCTTGCTACATTTATTGTAGCTTTATTTATTTTGTTTCAGATTGTGGCACAACGTTGGTCAAACAAAAGATTAGAAAATGAGTTGAACTCATCTAATTATTTCGGTTTCACAGATAGAAATTCAGATATTTCAAAAGTGTTCAACTTAGATGCAAGTTTATCTGTACCATTCCTAGATAAGATTAATAAATTTTGGCATGTTCGTGGTGAAACTCAAATTCGTAATAGTGAATTTATTAGATTGACTAAAGCTGGCAGCCACAATACCCATGGTGTTGTTCTATCAAATGGTATTGGTGATAATACAATTAACGATTTTGAAATCCTTGTGAAATTTAGGTTATCAAGAAGGGAAGCTTCAGACATTAATAACAAGAAAAATTCAAAATCAAATGATATGGGTGAAGGTATGGTCTTTGTAGTTACTCCAGAAAATGATTTCATTACAAAAGATTTCACTTCAGATGCTGCTAAAGAAGAATATATGAGAACTTCAGGTGGCGTTATTGGCCATGATATGACCTTGATGGGGTTCCCTAGAAACTTGCCAGGTTTAGCATTGGTTATAGATACATATCAAAATAGTAAAAGACCAACTTCAGGTGCCAAAATTCCTTTTATGGATGCAATGTTGAACGTTGATCCAGCTAAGGATTTCTACGATCGTGACAGTGATGGTGATGCTAGTACATCCACTTCTTTAAAATTAAATGACCATCATATTCAATTGAATGATTCAATTATGGATGGGGATATTACAACAATGCGTATCATTTATTTAGAGAGTATTAGTTTCTTGAAAGTTGATATCAAGTATAAATCAGAAGGTGATTATTGGATTGAACTTTTCCATGCCACTGAAGATGTCTTCATTCCAAAGAATGCAAAGACTGGCCAAAGATTTATTGGTATCGGTGCTGTTAATGGTATCGCTACTGAAAATGTAGATATTTTGGATGTTCAAACTAATGAATTCCACTGGGATGATCATGATGAATCAAGCGAAGAATCATATGACTACGTTAAAGAAGTTCAAAAGTATCTATCTCAAGAGTATGGTCAAATGATCTCAATGGAAATGGATGAATACAAGAGATGGAAAATGATTAAAGCACAACCAAATTACCAAACAACCAGAGCAGTTGTATCTGGCGGATTTTCCTTTGTATCATTGATATTAAGAACCATTGTTTTCTTCATATTATTGGGTATTGCATATCTAGCATCAATGTTTATTAAAATTGGACCAAGTAAAGACTTGATTAATGATAGACGTTTCCAAAAAAGAGCAGGTGTGTTACCACCATAGATAATTATCTCATTTGTTATATCTTCCTGATATTTTAGATATGTAATGTTTGATTAAGTAAAAGTATAATTTTTTTGTAAGATAGAAAATGTAAAAGGACTTTAATGGAATTAAGCAAACAGCAAAAATAAATCATTATAACTTTCCTCATTACGTTCAGAGTAGGAAACTCTAATTTTAGAAAATTTAATAAAATTATATGTATATATTTAATATTACCCTATTTATAATTGTAAATTGTATATCACATAAATATATTATATACTTAAATAAAAAAACCCATATAACAAAAAAGAACCAAACCCAATTATTATTAAATATTTAAATAAACATTTGACATCGAATAAAATTAAACAATTATGATTTTAAAGTAATGATGGAATTCACAGTTCTACCACTATTGTTTCTTTGCAAATGATTATGTCTTATACTACCTGGTCTTGAAACAGGTTGTGGACCAGAATGATGATTTGAAGCATTTGAAGTTCCAGATATGCTTCCAGTATTAGCATTACCTGGAGTTGCCAGTGATGACCTTCTCGTTCTATCTAATATACTTGCTGGTGGTATAGCCATTGTACTTGAATTGGTTTCTAACGTTCTAGAAGAAAAAACAGTGGCTCTTGTTGATTGTATTGAATTAACGTCAGAGAATGTGGACGAATTCACAGATGAAGAACAAACTGATACTAGAGGTTGCATACTTGCATTGTCTGTACTAGACCCATTGTAATCCAAGTCTATTTTGACCTTTTTAGGTTTTTCATCCCATGACAATTTAGCTGGTGGATTTATAGATGTATTTTCATCTGCAGTTGTAGTTATATTTGTGTTTGCAGTTTCATTTGCATTTACACTTGTATCTGTAATTTTAGGTGCATTTGTAATTGTATCTGTAGTAGTTCTGGTTGTATTCTTTTCTATGGTACTTGCACTATTTGAATTCGAAGTGAACATTGGTCTTAATGAAGAACTAATAGTCTTTGAATCGGGGTCATTAGAAATTGAATCCATTATATCAATAGAATGTCTATAATTTGTATCTTTCTTACTAGATCTTTGATAATTTACCTTTTCAGTAGGTGATGATGATTTCAATACAGTTGTAGTTCTTGACTGCAATGGAACATTGTTATTATCCTTTGCAGGCTGCATAATTTTCCTTACCCATACTGATAATTTACTCTTCTTACCTAATAATAATGATATGGTATAATATAATATAAAATAACATAGTTAGTAACTATAATCATTGAATTGAATTGGGGAAAAATGTACTTAAAGTTGAGCTATCGACGAAATGTAATAAAACATACCTTGATTTTGTAATGATGAATTATTATTTGACATTGGTAATATTATATCTATATATATATATTCTGTCAAAGAGTGGAATGAGTTGTTTAATGTAATGTGAGGTAAAAGTTCCTTGTGTAATTGACAAGCAAGCTTTTATACTCTATGGAAAAAGTGTTCTATAAACATTTATTTCTATAAATGGGTTTTTGTTAAGTCTACATTCTGTATATGCAAGATGATTTAGAAATATAATACGAACAATCAATCATCGCTATTTCATAAAAATTTCTAATCCAAGTGACTTGATGTAAGACTAGTTAAAGGGTTGATGTAACATAAAGGTACATTAAGTGAATTAGTTTATATAATAAGATATGCAACATTAAACTATAAGATCACTAAATATTTGTTGATATCATATAGAATAGTAAGGTCTGTACACGTATGTATATATATTAAGTATATAAAATAGGAATTAAAGTAAAGAGGAAAAAAAAATATAATAATGAAGGTGATAATGATAACGAATGAGTTATAGTATAGTTTTCATTATAAGCATGTATAGGAATATGCTTTTTACTATTTAAGTCAGAATATGGTACAGAAAATTTATTAAGACTCAAATGTATTATTAAATGGTAATTAAAATCAAATTAGAGGTAGCAAAACATGATGACAGTGGATACATTAGATGAAATGGATGGTTAAAAATGTATGTTGTTGGTTATTATGTGTGGTATTAATCGATAGCAAAGACGTGCTTCATTTTGGAATATATTGATTCATTTCGATTCGAAATTATTATAATTTTGGAATGGTGGTTAATGAGTATGACAGGATGAGGGAGTATTAAAAATTAAATTACATTAAAATTAATAATTGAATCTTGTTTGAGCAGTCGTATTAAATAAAAAGTGAATGATGGTGATAAAAATAAGTTGAAAAAAAAAATCAATGGTAATTTACAACAAATAGTTGAAATTAATGAAAACAATAAAAAAGAAGAATCATTCTTGTTCTTGTTCTTGTTCTTGTTTAAAAGGTAGATAAAAAATTGACAATGTCCAATTGTAGACAGGATACTCCTATTAGGTAAAACAAAAAATCATGCATGGTAGTAACATGTATGGTCAAGCTAAAATGGATCAATTTTGCTTGTTTTCTTGTTTTTCAGCTTTTGTATCTTGAGTAGCTTGTTTTAATTTTTCCAAAGTTAAGTTACCAATATCTCTACCAGTAGCGACCATTGCACGAGTGACACTATCAGTTTTGTTCAAATTATTTTCATAAGTAGTTGAGACAGTTTGATAAGTTTCGATAGCAGAGTTGTAAGTAGGTTTGACTAGATGGTCTATTTTCCCAATTTGAGCGTTAATTTTTTCTCTAGTTGGGTCCAATATTTCGGATTGCAATTTATCAGCAGTTGGTTTGACCAAAGTTTCGTATTTTTGAATAGCGATGTCCTTTGTTGGGTTGATGTAATCACTTTGAACCTTTGATTGGATATCCTTTGAGATGTTTTTAGTTAGGATTGACAATTCGTTTACATGAGGCAAGTTGACGTTATCTGTAATATTTGAAGGGTTTTCTACCAGGGTGTTGTTCAACTTGAATGGTTTTACGATGAATTCTTTTAATAGGATATTTGTGACGTTAGCCAAGTAGTCGATGTAGAATAAAGCCAACCAGATACCAGGACGGTTTGAATGGTTATTCCATTCGCTTATGATTGCTTCCAAACCGATTTGCAAAAACAACAAGCTGAAGAGTTCATCAATTTTGTAGAGACCTGATTTGAACCAGTTGTAGGAGTTTTTGATTAGAAGAGGGGTGGATTGAGAATTGATCAAATAAGAGTCTAATTTTCTTGCGTTTGATACGGTAGAGTCGAATATGGTGTTGAACAATTTGTAATTTTTCAAATGGTTTAAATTTTTTTGAACAATTGGATATTTTTGTAGTTGAGATAGAGTAGGTGAGTGGAAAGTGTCCAATTGAGTTTCTTGATGGTTGTTGTTGTTGTTGTTGTCATCGACTTGGATAGGGACGTCTACGGTATTTTGGATAGGGACGTCTACTGTATTTTCGATAGCGTCAGTAGTATCCTGATTTGGATCAGTAGCGATTGTGGATTTAATTTGTTGTTGTTTCTTTGATTTTGACATTTATAAGTGTGGTGGTGGGTTGGTAGGATGGATGATAATACTTGTGATTTTGTTTGTTTTGGGCTTAAAAAATGGGAAAAAAAAAATAAAACTTCTTTACTGTTGAGTAGTGGCTAGTGTAGTAGTATTTATATGTATATGTATATGTATATATAAATAGTTTGAATTTATATATAATTGATATTGTTTTTATATGCGCGATGGAGTCAGTGGTGCGAGAGAGAGAAGGGGAAAAAGACGAGAGATATAATGATAATGAGTGTGAGTTGTAAAACAAGAAAAGAATTGAAACTATGAATTGGGGAGGATGATGGAGAGGTATATATATATGTCAGAAAACGAGAAAGAAAGCAAATGATATGAGATTAAATTAAATTAAATTAAATTAAATTAAATTAAATTAAATTAGATTAGTTTAAACAAAACAAACAAAACAAACAAATAAAAAAAAACCACACACACACATAATTAAGTGAAATTGGGCTTGATAGTTAGATTAGAAGTTGCAATTTGCAATTTACCTTGGGATAAAATGAGATGAAATGGAAAGAATCAATTAGTTGGAAAGGGGATAATAACAGTTGAACAGTACAGTGAGAATGTGAAAAATAAAGAGACAAGCAGATTATGATGAGATGAGCCAACAAAAGGAGAAGTCAACGAGCAATTCAAGTGGCATCCAACTGAGTTTGAATCACTTGAACGTTGAGATCGGTTCAGTTGAGTTGAGATTAGTTCAATTCAGTTGAGCTCAGTTGAGTTCAGTTCAGTCTTGTCGAGTTGGATTGAATTGAGTCGAGTTCAATTCCAGTCCAGGTGAGCTATGCTAAGCTGAGCTATGCTAAGCTGGACTCATTCCATTCCATTCCATCTCAGCTTAGCTGCGTTGTGTGGGACAGGAAGTGTCGATGGGATGGGAAACCGTTAAGGGGAAGCCCGCAGGGTGACGGCGGTGGTGGTGGTTTATTTTTGATTTTCCTGTTTGACGAAAGCACAGAGAGAGATACACAGAGAGAGAGAGTGTGTGTGTGATAAAATTGGATTTACAAAGGAGAGAGTGTGTTCAGAAGGAGGTTTTGTTGTATTGCTAAATCCATTTCCCTTTCCCTTTCCCGTTCTACTTCATAGCAACAAGCAGATGAGTAGATTAACACCATCACCATCACCATCACCATCACCTGAACAAACCATGGCAGAGCACTGCACAGTGATGGCCCTGTTTCCCACTCTGGTTCAATTTCACAAGGTCAGTGGATACCTTGAATGTGAGTGACTTTGTTGCTTACAGCCGATAAGCGACGCTTTCTGCCCTTTGTCCAATCCCCTCACCCATCTCCCTGCGGGTGGCTGTCGGAACATCTCACCGGTGAGGGAAATTTCAACCCAACCCAAACGTACCCTACCGCTGTTCTTTCTCGGGCAGCTCAAATAAATGTAATGCAATACAATATAATGTAACACAATATAACACAATACAGTATAATATAAATAGATATCTATTTATATTATAATTACGCGTGTGTGTCTCTTACCCCATCAATCTCCGTCTCATTCATCCCCAAATCAACGTGGTGCAAAGATGCTCCCATGGACAGCAATATTGATATTCTATAACAACTCTTGACAATTTTCAGAGTGTCTGTGACAATTCATCAAAATTGTGGGAAATCGGAAAATATGAAAATGGGAAATGGCAAAATATGATTTCGGTCACATGCTCTAATTCATCCTCCCAACAACAACACCACCCCCCCCCCTCTCTCTCTCTCTTGAACTAAAAACTAAGAACTAAAAACTACAGCAAATATACGGTTTCGAACTCAACTAAAACTCATTGACTATATTGACTCTAATTGTGTTATGTTGTGATGTGGTCCCACCGCGTATTGTCGTTGACGCACTCACACTTACATTCACATATTTCAATGATTAGTTGAACCTCGTATTCCTGATCCTGCGCTATCCACCACCGTTAACGATAGAACGATCTAATATATTATAATAGATATATAAAATTATATATATATGTGTGTGTGTGTATATGTGTATACGAAAAATAAAAGTGTATAAATAAAACTGTTACTTTGTTTTGTTTAGTTCGGCTTGGCTCGATTCGATTCGACTCGATTTGTTCTTATTTCTTGGAATAAAAATTGTACAATTGGATAAATAAAACAAGTTTAGCCCTTTTATGATTGTTTACATTCTGGCGCTTCTTCCTTCTTACCAGCAAAATCATCGTCTTCTTCTTCCTCTCCCTCTTCCTCTTCATCTTCATCGTAATCCTCTTCATCTTCAAATTCTTCTTCTTCTCCATTATCGTATTCAAATTCTAATGCTGATCCGGTAAACCAATCAACCGCTCTAGGAATTAATTTATCTTTGATCTGTTCACCAATAGAGTAATCCAATGCTAGCCTTTGTTCCAAATCTTCATATTCTTCTTCTTCCTCTTCTTCTCCACCTTCACATTCTGCACTGTGTTGATGGGTTTCATCAATCTTTGGAGGGTCAAAAAAATTGAAAAAGGATTCAATAGGTGTGATCTTCTCAATTGTACGTACTTGCTTGGTAGACTTATTTCTTTGCTTTCTCATCTCAACCGACACAGTGACATTGGATTCATTATCAACCCATTTGATTTCATTACCTTCCGCATGGTCGTAAATGAAATCTCCGGAATATCCTAACTCGCTTTGATAGTAATATGTCTTGACCAACTCTTTGTTAGTGAAAAATGGATTCTCTTTATCATCAAATTCAAAAATTAATTTGAATCCAGGTTTACCGCTAGTACAATATTCTAATTTGACGTCAGTTAAATATTCCAATACTTCAGCATCACGGTCAGTTATAGTATCCGATACAACTGGTAAGTTCTCTAATGCAGTTAACCAAAATGATGGAACACCTTCGTATTCACCTTCGTCTTCTTCTTCTTCTTCTTCAGCTTCTTCTTCTTCATCCTCTGCTTCTTCATCCTCACCCCTTTCTAGATCTTCTAATTCTTTACCCTTGTTGATTTCTTCTTCTGTTGGTTCGATTTCACCTACAATCAATTGTTTACGATGTAAATGAACAGGAGCATACTTAGTTAGGTATTTCTGTTCCAATTCGAACATTTCGACCTGGAAGTCTTTTTCAATTTGGAACAAATCGGTCTGTAATGATTTTAATGCATATATTCTATTCTTTACAACCTTTGGCAAGTTTTCTACGTATCCACTATCTTGACCAATTAAAGATCCTAATTTTTCTTGAATAGATTGTAATAATAATGGCTGGTTAGATAAAACAGTCTTGATATCTTCTTCGTTGATAGTTTGAGGCTTAGAATCGTTACTTGAATCATCATTTGAATCAGCATTTGAATTGTTGGATTTATTGCCCTTCATCGGATTACCATTTTTAAAAAATTCCATATTACCTGCAGGGGTATTATGTGGAGTAGGAGCATTTTCTATCTTCATTGAAGATTTTGGCTTATTAACTTTAATAGGATCAGTCATAGTGTAATTTGATCTATTTTGATTTGAGTTTCAATAAAAATTTCTTGTTCTGATACCTCAGTTATTCTTTACGATATAACAACTTCTCTATAGCTAATCTGCTCGATTAATAAAATTTGATATTAGTGAATGACGTAATACCAAATACAATATCAAAAGTGTTACCTAGGATAGGATAATCAAACTTATAAAATTTCAATAGGAATCAAAGAAAAAAATAAGAAGAATAATGAAAAATGTCTTCGATATATATTAATCTAAAAACTTCTGGATATCTTATTTCAAAGGAAAAGATTGAAATTCTGTTTTCCAACTTGTATGAATAGAAAAAAAAAATCAAACGAACAAATTTAAAACGAGTATACTATTATGTATAAATTAATAGCAATATAGCACAATGTAATATGATATATAGATATATATATATATATTTCACCTTTCCACTTTAAAATATCAACACAGTTTAATGTAGTTTTAATTAAGTTCGAGTTAGTCTAGTTTAACTATCTTTAATATAAAACTGAAAAAAATCAAAAAATCCACTTCGTGTTAAACAGTTAATTTTTTTTTCCTTTCTTTCTTCTTCCTCTCGTCTGATTTAACTTCTGATTATTATAGACTATTCTCTTGTCTAGTCCTCTCTTGTCTAGTCTTGTCCTGTCTGGTCTTGCTTGTCTTTTCTTGTCTTTTCTTGTCTTGCCTTGTAATTTTTCAGTTGAAATAAAATTTTCCACTTTTTTTTTTCCTCTTCTACAGAGAGAGAATAACAGAGAGAGAGAGAAAGAGAGAGACCGTTAAAATATTAACAGCCATAGTGAAAGCTGAGCATATGTGATGATAGAATTCTATAGTAGTGTTAAAGTAGAAGTAGAAGTAGAGTAACTTATATCATATCACAATTAGTCGATGTCTCTTACAGTTTAGGTTAAATTGTGTGGGAGAGGAAAAAAAGTAATGCAATCGAATTTAATTAATAACCTATATTTGTTATTACAATTGCAATTGCAATTCGAAGTCTCAAGTGTTCCTGTTAATTAGGAATTAGTGATGTACTGAATAGGTCTAATTTATCTATTTACGTTATTCTACTTTAATCTCTCTGCATATTAATCTTATTTTCTATATTAAGTGGAAAAAAAAATGTTAAATACCTTGACGGTTATTTAAATTTAAATAGTTGTTTTGTATAGTTTTAATCGTGTCATCGGGTATGTCCCATTGACAGTTATGTTAGTATTGCTGGGTAGGTCTCTATCTGTTTTGTCCCAAAAGGCATCTCTTTCTTGTCCCATAATTAGATTTTGAGATGGGATGAGATGAGATGAGATGGGATGAGATGGGATGAGATGAGATGAGATGAGATGAGATGAGATAAAATGAGATGAGATGAGATGAGATGAGATAAAATGACATAAGATCATTCTATTTAAATCGAAATGTTATTTATTATAATAATGTACATATGGGTTTGATTTATTTATTTGTTTGTATGTTTATTGGTATTCCGTCTTATTACCATCTTTTATTAAAAAGTTGGACCACCTAGGGTAGTACCTTGACCTGTTTTTAATGTTAAACCTTGAGATGAAGTATCTTCAATAACATTCCAAAGAGCATCTTTCATCTTGGTCAATGGTGTCTTTTCTTTGCCATTACCTTTAGTCTTGTTAGATTCAACGTTCATATCAATATCTTCCTTGGCTTGAACATCAACTAACAACTTTCTTTGTTGTGCATATTTCAAGTTTCTTTCAATCTTTTTAGCTCTTTTTTTAGACAATGTCTTGGTTGTAATGCTGCTATTGTTATTGCTTTCTTTACCGTTAAAGTATAAATCTAATGGAACACTCTTGATTTCACCAGATTTAGATGCTTCACTGGATCTTTCAGGTTGTAATAACCCCTTTCTTTCACGATCAGCTCTTTTTTGACCCAATCTTTGAGATTTCTTATTTAAATTGACCGTTAATTTAGGTCTATTGATAGAATTTTTGGAAGGCATCGGTAGGAAATTTTGTTTATCGATACGACTGGGGATATTAAATACTGTAAAATACTATCTACTGAAGGACCCACTACGCAACAATATCATTCCCTGACTTGTAATTTTACTTGTTCATATATCAATTATAAATGTATAACTAGATAAACCTTTGGTTAGATGAGATGCGATGAGCTCTAAATCTTTCATGTTGACAAAATTTTCCAATACAATATCGTTGATAATGATCTAATATGACAGGCTTTTGACATTTTAAAGGCTGTGACTTTTATTGTAAGTAATAAACGAACCAAGAAGTGTGGTATATAAGGAAAAGATTATTCAGTAAACAATTGATCTTACATGATACTCCAGGGATAGATAAACAAATTGCATTATTAACACAATAGCAATACTTGTATACATGTCCTGTTATCTTTTTTCATCACATGGGTATTTATCTACCTTTAACTAACTGACCGTCAACAGTAGCAAAACTAAGCGAAACGGAGAATAAAATGAATATTGTGGTTACCCTTATTTAAACACGTGATGTTAACCGGGTAATGTACAAAATTTCAAATAATCTATGCAAATGTAAGGAAACTGCCAACATGGCTGAAATGAATGAATTAATGTTATGACCGTCTTTTAAAACAAATCATAGAAATAAGCTTAAAGATTATAATTTTTGAGGGTTAATCGACTATGGTGATATTGGATCTCAGTTCAGATTTTGTTCTAGATTTCAATTGTATATCATTGACTTATTTGAGTTTTTTGTGATAGAAATTAAATTAGATATATCAGTATCAATTGAATTTTTTTTAGTTAATTAATCCCTTGACGTTATTATATAAATAGAAACCTTCAAATTTTATAATTATGGCAGCTAAACCAAATACTGATGCTGATGAAGTCTTTGAATTCTTAGATTCTTTGCCAGAAGCAAAGAAAAATGATCAAAATGATCAATCAAAGGATAATGGTAAAAAAGATGAAGATATTCTGGACTTTTTAGATGAATTGGAAAAAAGTAATTTAGAACTAAATAAGAATAAAACAAATAGTGGTGATAGTGCTAATAATAATAAAAACAAGAAGAAAGCATCAAATAATACAAAACAAGAATCAAAACCACAATCAGTTGGCAAAGAAGAAACTAAAAAGGCACCAATTAAAAATAATGAGCAAAAACCTGTAAAGGAAGAAATTAAGGAGGTACCTTTAGATGAAGTTACAAACAAAGAAGAATCTATTAATGAAAATCAAGAACAAGATTCAGTTCCTAAGGAAGGTACCCCATTAAATGATCCTATTACCTCTTTTTCAAATTGGTGGTCCTCTTCAGGGTCTGCTGCAGTAACTAATATTTGGAATAAAACTCAAAAACAAGCTTCAGAATTACAAAAGAAAATTGTAGATGAACAATCACAAATTCCAATAAAAGAATTGACCTCTTTAACTTCCAAATTAAAGACATCTACAATCACAGATTTAGCAAATAGATTGCAAGAAATTGTTGTGGGTGAAACTGAAGAAGTTTTAAGAATTCATTTAGTGCATGATTTAGTCAATTATCCACTGTTGCAATACCATGTCGAACAGAAATTCCATGATGTTTTAAGTTCACAAGTTCAAGGTGGTATCAGAATCTTTGTAGATGAATGGACTAATCCAAATGAAAGAGAGTTATATGAAAAAGAAGTCGAGCCAACTTCAAAAGAATCTAAAAAAAGACAATTGAATATGTTCAATGGCAAGGTCGTTGAAGGTGAAAAATTGGCATTCGCAAACTTAGATAATGCTATTAAATTATTTCATAAATCCCGTGAAAACATCATAAAACAGCAAAAGGAAGCTAAACTAGCAGAAACAGATCAAGATCAAGAGTCAAAACAATCTGATACAGAAGCTGGGGATGAGGAAGATAATATTAGTGATATCTTCATTTCTATCTTGCCTGTTTCCGTACCAGGAACTAATAAGGATGACCCAATTAAAACTACCGATGGTAACGCACCAGGTAACTTCAGCTTTATTATCGTTTTGAAGGATATCACTAATGATATCACTTCTATTACTAGATCTCAAGGTTACCCATCAAAGTGGGCTGGCTGGTTAGAAGGTAGTTATGAGTTGACCTCAAAAGATGACGCAATTTCTCAAGCCAAGGAGAAAGATGAAAAGAAAAAACAAAGTAGTTCCAATGAAGAAGATGAAGAAGATGAAGAAGACGAATCAAACAATATAGATCCTAGCGAATGGGTTAAAGAATGGATCGAAGATGGTTTGAGTTTGACTTTTGGTATTGCTGCTCAAAACTATGTTATCGAAAGAATGGGATTCTAAAGCCATCTTTCAAATTTTAATATCAACCACTTGTCTCCATAATATAAGTAATTTAAATTTCATTCATATACTTAATTGCACATATTAACCTCACTTGTGATATATATACATATATATATATATATATATATATATGTCTGTGTATGTGCCAATTATGCTTTTAGACGCATTTGTGTGTCGTCATTCTCTAGTCCATATTGCCAAAGAGTATATCATTATATCATTTAAGTAAAGAAGTGATTCCATCAGATTTTCCCATTACTACATATTTATTTGGCAAACTTAACATTGGCCATTAATAAAATAAAATTAAGTCTGGTTGTCGTCACACTTGTTACTCTTAATAATCTATTGACTACAAAATCAATCACGTGATAAATGTTAAAAGGAAATACTACTTATTCCGGGTAATCAAGTTTTGTCTTCCTAAATTTCAAAATTTGACAGGAATTTTGTTAATTTTGAAAAATTATCGAAATATCAAACGTTGAGACCTATAATCCAATGTGATAAGTTCGTAAATATTACCTGTATATATGGTATATATTGATAAATGAAGGTAAACCTTGAATTATAATTAATTGTATGTATATCAATTAAGGGGCATATCATTTTTAGAATTATCTGTAAAGGAATTAGTCGGTGTACGCTCATTAGGAATGTCAAGTGATACTACAACAGACAGCAGTTTGTCTGGTTCATCTGGAGTAATTGAAAAAAAGGTTGGACATCATAATCAGTCTAAAAAAATTTCAGAAGGTGAAGCTGATTTATATTTAGACCAGTATAACTTTACCACAACGGCAGCAATTGTTGGTTCTGTGGATCGTAAAATATTTGTACTTCTACGTGATGGTAGAATGCTATTTGGTGTATTAAGAACATTTGATCAATATGCAAATTTAATATTACAACATTGTGTAGAGAGAATATATTTTACTGAAGAAAATAAGTATGCAGAAGAAGAACGCGGTGTGTTCATGGTTCGTGGTGAGAATGTAGTCATGTTAGGTGAAGTAGATATAGATAAAGAGGATAAACCTTTAGAAACGATGGAACGTATACCTTTTAAAGAAGCTGCAAAAACTAGATATAATAACAATGAGGCAAAATTCAAGGCAGAAACACGCAGGGGCAAGGAATTGGCCGCATATGGTTTGGTTTATGATTTCCATAAATCAGACATGTATTAATAGTATATAAAAGAAAGTAATAATAATATATCAATTTGTTAGTAAATTAACTACTTCTCTTGCTTAACTATGCTATTAAGCTCTGTTCCTATATTGAAAGCCTAAAATAGCTGTTATTTGGTCATTGTATACGAATTATGGATTTTGCTAATTTTCTTTTAATTCGTCTTTAGTATATTGAAAAAGTTTGATCATGTTTAAATTAGACCTCATCTCATCTCATCTCATCTCATCTCATCGGTTAAGTTTAAATTAACAGTTCGTTTAGATAATATTTGACTGTGAATTGGTTTCAAATTATTAGTTTGTATATCAACCAAGAGGTAGCTAAGATCTTGTGGCAATACTATAGAAAAAAAAATGACCTGCTTTACCGAATACAAAGATCTAATACAAGAAGGTGACCTAACTCTAATATGGATTTCAAGAAATAACATTAGAGCTGTTGTTATGAAGGCTGGTGAAAACTTCAATACTAGATATGGTTCATTTCCACATAATGATATGATTGGGAAACCTTACGGTTCTCAAATTGCCATTAGAACTAAAGGTTCAAATAAGTTTGCGTTTATTCATGTCCTACAACCTACGCCTGAATTATGGACTTTATCTTTACCACATAGAACTCAAATTGTTTATACTCCAGATTCTTCGTATATTATTGAAAGAATGAATTGTGGTCCTAATGCAAGGGTGATTGAAGCAGGTACTGGTTCTGGTTCATTCTCTCATGCATTTGCAAGATCAGCTCAAAAATTATTTACTTATGAATTCCATCAAGTTAGATATGAGCAAGCATTGGAAGAATTTAAAGATCATGGTATATTAGGCGATGCTTCTAAATATGGTGAAAATGTTACTATTACTCATAGAGATGTCTGTGAAAATGGATTTAGAATTAAACAAAATGATACTACTTCATTTGAGTTTGGTGAAGATGAGGAAATTGAAGCTAAGATAAATGCCAATGTCATTTTCTTAGATCTTCCGGCTCCATGGGATGCTATTCCTAATTTAAATGATGTCATAGCAAGTGATGAAAAGGTTGGACTATGTTGTTTCTCCCCATGCATTGAACAAGTTGATAAAACCCTTGAAGCCTTGGAAAAGTATGGTTGGACTGATGTTGAAATGGTAGAAGTCCAAGGGAAACAATACGAAAGTCGTAGACAAATGGTTAGAACTTTGGATGATGCTCTAAACAGATTAAAAGATATTAAATCACATAAATTGGAAGGTGTTGAGAGACGTAAAAGACTTTTGAATGAAACTATAAACGAGTCATGTGGAATTGATGATGGGTCTGTAGATGATAAAAGACCTAGCACTGGTAAGACAAAGTTCAATCCTTTTGGGAAGGGATTCAGAGTTAAAGAAGGTGATAAAGAATTTAAGTGGAAAGATGTGACAAAAGTTGAGTCAGAGATTAAATCACATACATCTTATTTGACATTTGCATCAAAAATTGTAAAAAAAGATAGATTGGCCTGAATTAAGAGGTCGATTTTTACTTAATCGAAAACTGTATCAAAAAAATAAAATTAAGCATTAATAGAATATATTGTTAAGGATAAATAGGCGCGATAATCCCTAACGTTATAAATCAAAACATAGTTTTGATATTTTGATTGCCTTTAGTAAGTAGTGTTCTAGCATATCTGTTTATTATATCGGTAATCAGATCTCCATTTTTGGACACAACTCTGTTGTCATCTTAAAGTTTTAATCGAATTCAAATTTTTTTAAGAACTTAATCAACTTATTTCATATTTGAGTTATGATGTTTTGTACTAAATTACGTAATTCTTTCCAGATAAAAGGTGATCAGTAATTGTGAGATATAATACAGGGATTTGACATTTAATAGAGTGTATAACAAGCTTCTTAATTACAATTTAGTATATATAATTGTTAATTGAATGAAAGAGTTGTGTTTCTAAATCATCAATAATAAAAAATCATATATTACAAGTGATCAAATGAATTGATTAATAGATTAATTAATTAGCCAATTTCAATAAAATTACAATTCCTAATTTATTTGTTCATTTCTCAATATGGACAATATTAACTAACAAAGTCATATATACAAAAATTCGAATGTATTTTGTAATGTACTTAATGAAATGATAATGGTTTCGCAATAGAAATATTTTACCAAGATATAATTGAAGCTATTTCACAAGCATCCGAGTTCCTATAGAGATCCATCACGCAAGTGTAGCTACGTTAATCCCAAATAATAATTAAACTTTTTTAGAACAAACAATATCGTACTTCATCCAATTTTCCTTCTAAAATAGGAAGCAATTAATTAAACTGCATTTTTTTATGACGTAATTCTATCTGAACATAGAAATAGATTCTAATTTAAGTAGCAAATTTCATAAATTCCTAATTTCATTTAAATTCGATTGACATTTCATTGGTTACTAAGATAATAATGCTTAGTTCGATCAGAACAAATTGCGTATTTTCAGTTTAAAGATCTTTAAAATTGTATTAATTGTGCTGGTTCGTCCTAGTGGTACCTTTAGTTCTTGAAATTTTATAATAAAACCTGTTTTAGTTAACCTATTTAGATTGATATTTCTACGGCTGCGTTTTCATCATTAAAATCTAAATCTTGCAAAGAGATATCGTACTAGAATGTATACAGTTGTTAATAGCTAAAGGCTAATAATGGATCCTTTTTATAGTGTTGTTTTAGTTACCAGTAGTACTAGTATCAATAGTTCGATCAATTCACATTACAAAACCAATTGTATTCAAAGCTAGGTATTTATTTGCTGCATAATTACTTCGCTCTCTCGATTTTATTCAAAGTAGCTTAATGTGTAACTCTCGATATTAAGACGCCTTAATGGTCTTAAATAAGATTTCTTATAGCTCCTAATTTCTTCTTGGTAGAGAGAGAGAGAGAGAGAGAGAGAAATAGATTGATACTGATATTAACACACACAGATATACATATATACCACTACAGGCAGATATGGATTTCTCATATATTGTAGGTGGCTTTAAAGGATATTAATCCTACTAAATTTATTGGTTTATGTTTAAAGAAATTTCAGTTACTCTTAATCATATTTGTAATTTAATAATATACTTCGAAGCACAGCATTTCTCCTTTCATTGTTAAGAGGGTTTTCCTTTAAATAGATATGAATCAAGATGGAAGATTACTTTACAACTAGTTGTGGTAATTTTTTTTTTGTTTGGATTCAATTTTGTCTGATGTTTTTTTTAAATTAATTCGAATTATTTGATTATATATATCTATCAAAATACCATTATTATAATTTCAAATTCTACGACACATGAATCCTTCAAAACGTATATTCATCTTTGATAAACTAAATTCAATTCTTTTACAATTCGTAATTTCTTAGATCTTTAAATTTTTACTTGAATAATATCAAATTAACAATTCTGTGGTCCCCTGCAATCCAGTATCTGCTTATAGGAATTTGATCCAACTACAATTCAAGTTGAGTTCTAAATAACTAATTCGACTCTAGATAAATATTTATAAACTATTCACTTGGTTTAATTTGGTATTGGCATTTCTCCAATCCTTATTCAATATTAGATTGCGGTGAAACGATAAACTTCAAAGAATTATAGTACAATATATTCTTTGTATACTAATTCCATCGTTGGCATTTTAAATTTTTAAACTGAATCAAAAATTTTCAACAATTAAACCTAGGTAATACTACACTAGTGTGTTTCTCTACATATTCTAATATCGTCATTCCTCTGTTTGGTTAGATATATTTAACATTTTTATATATCTTACCTCAAGGTTTCTTCATTACGTTAAAGTGAAGGTATCGCTTTTTATGAAGATTTCGTGAGAAACGTGATATTCTTCTGATATTTAATTATTAAAGGAGAAATTAAAGTGGAAGTTGACGTTATTGTCTATTAAATTTGATCTGGTTAAAACTTTGTATTATTACAAGATACTTTTGTATTTGAAGAAGGTCGATAGGATATATTAATATCTGTCACTTTTTAGTATCTATTTCAATAGGGTTGTAAGCTACAATTATTCCACCCTACTGATCTATATATATATTCATATATATATCTAGAATATATCACAAGCAAGATATTTTGGTTAATAATTTTATCTTTGGATTTGGGTTATATCTTTTATATTAAACATAGACTTTGTTTTGAGGACTTTAGGAGAAATAGTTGTATGTTGTGATGAGTGAGAAAATTGAGACTGAGCCAACACGTAGATGCGATCTTCCTGATGAAAAGGAATCATCTATTTCCGTTCCTTCTTCTGGTGCCTTAGGCTCTTCGATTAAAAGGGCTTCTTCGACATCTTCGTCTTCATCTTCTTCTGCTCAATATAGTAATATTAATGCAAATT
Source organism: Vanderwaltozyma polyspora DSM 70294 (assembly GCF_000150035.1). NCBI lineage: Eukaryota > Fungi > Ascomycota > Saccharomycetes > Saccharomycetales > Saccharomycetaceae > Vanderwaltozyma > Vanderwaltozyma polyspora. The sequence continues at coordinate 76,999 of NW_001834679.1, forward strand.
TACATGCAAGAGTCAAGGCTTTTCAAGAACAAAGAGTGCTGAGAAGGTCAAATAGTGATAAGAATAATTCTGAGAAAAATAAATCAACGTCAAATCCTAATAGTGTTAATTTTGATTCAAAAACTGAAAAACCTCCAATTCAATTAGAGGATCACATACGAAATTTAAATTCAGCTTCAAGTATACAACAAATTGTCAATAAGCCATTACCACCATTACCACCATTACCAAAATCTGAGGCAAATGAACTTCCTGCAGTTCCAACAAAAGATATAGAAACCGATATGCAAAATAATATACTAGCTGTCCCAACAGATACACCAGAATCTATAGTGCCATCTCAAGTCAATAAAAATACTTTAAACCCGAATAGGACAGCTCCAAAAAGACCTCCTACAATGAGGCCAATGGGTAATTTATCAAATATCTCAAACAGAAATATTCCACAGAGACCTGTTCAAAGCTTAAGTCAACGTCGTGGTTTAAAACTTCCACCTGGTGGGATGTCTTTAAAATTATCAAATAAACCACAAGCACCATCAAATAATTCAACTGGAACTGTACAACAACATGAATTTGCTGCTAGTCCTTCAAATGCAAACCAACCAAAACCTCTTTCAGGGAAAAAGTCAAACCCTGGTTCCTTAGTGAATGCAGTCCAAAGTACTTCAACTTCATCAAGTGCTGAGGATAGAGCAGATACTGAAGGTACAAACCCTAGAAGTTTTAATAGTAATGGCAGTGATTCAAGCGGTTCCGGAGGTCTATTTGCCAATTTTTCAAAATACGTGGACATCAAATCTGGTTCATTGAATTTTGCAGGTAAGCTATCTCTATCTTCTAAAGGTATTAACTTTAGTAATGGTGTAAGTTCAAACATTTCTTTGGATGAATTAGAATTTTTAGGTGAATTGGGTCGCGGCAATTATGGTACAGTTTCCAAAGTACTACATAAGCCAACCAATGTCGTCATGGCAATGAAAGAAGTTAGGCTAGAGTTAGATGAATCCAAGTTTAGACAAATTCTAATGGAGTTGGAAGTATTGCATAAATGTAATTCTCCATGTATTGTTGACTTTTATGGTGCATTTTTCATAGAAGGTGCAGTTTATATGTGTATGGAATACATGGATGGAGGTTCATTAGATAAGATCTATGATTCTTCGAAAGAAATAGGAGGTATCGATGAACCTCAACTTGCATATATTACAGAATCTGTCATTAGAGGGTTGATGGAATTAAAAGATGGGCATAATATAATACACAGAGACGTCAAACCGACAAACGTATTATGTTCAGCTTCCCAAGGTACTGTTAAATTATGTGACTTTGGAGTCTCCGGTAATCTGGTGGCTTCATTGGCAAAAACGAATATTGGTTGTCAATCATACATGGCGCCAGAAAGAATTAGATCGACTAATCCAGATATGACTACATATACGGTTCAATCTGATATTTGGTCATTGGGTTTAAGTATATTGGAAATGGCACTTGGTAGTTATCCGTACCCACCAGAGACCTACGATAATATCTTCTCACAGCTGAGTGCAATCGTAGATGGACCACCGCCAATTTTGCCTCAAGAGAAATTCAGTAAAGAAGCACAAGATTTTGTTTCTCTGTGTTTACAAAAGGTTCCTGAAAGAAGACCTACGTACTCATCACTTCTAAATCATCCATGGTTATTGAAATATAGAAACAAAGATGTTCAAATGGGTAAATATATTACTGAGAGAATAGCAAAAAGAGATGCTTTATTAAAGAAAATCGGTGAACCTGAATTACCAAGATACCTACCGGCATTACATATGGGAGGTTTGTAACATTGAAACATAATCAATCAGAACTCAGAGCAAGACAGTATTGTGGGAATTAAACTCTACATACCTATTTTCTTACTTTGTTCAGCACACAAATACATATATAACAAAACATTGGCAAGGTGTATATATAAATCTATATAAACATCGAGTGGTTAGAAATAATTGCTCTACCTTCATATTAGCATCTGTTCATACTTATGTAGTATCACGATATAACTAACTCATTTTGAGCGTAACATTACCCACGATACAAGTATTTCTCCTCACTTTGGCATCAACTGACGCTAGTCTTGATATATAGTTTTAAAGTTATTTCACCCACTGCAGTACCCCTAACTATAATTCGAAATCAATATATTCAAACATGGAAATATACGTTAATTAGTTAATTAAATATCTAAAAATGTATACATATAGAGAAATATCGATTTTTACTATATCATCCTCTTAAATCAAGTTATCAACATGAACCTCCCCCATTCCCCATCCCTTCGGTAACAGTTCTTGTTGCTAGAAACACTACTAATCTGGACTCGAAATCACTTAACTCTTGACCTAATCCATTTTAATTTTACCTAACCTTATCTTAATGCCTCTTGAAACAATTAAGAATAGTGTTGGTCGTGGTGGTGGTGGTGGTAGTGGTGAAGATGTTGGTGATGGTGATGAGTTACTACCCATTTTCCTTTTGGAAGGTTACTGCTGTTTTGATTTTTCTTAGTTTCTCGTTATGGAAAAGAGGGTCGGGAATGGTATTAATTTGATGAACAATGGAACAAAAATGACATAATCATAAATAAAGTTAAAGCATTCAGTTTCTAACTTTGGTCTCAGATTGATATTGAACGTGCAATTTTATTTGTCTAATGTGATTGAATAGATTTTTTATTTTATACTTTGAGCCTCTTTAGATTTGCCTTTTCTAGGAAGAAGAGGTCTAGTTTATCATTAGATAAAGAACTCTATATGTATCTTATATCAAGAGTTGAAATTTGAGGGGAATGGCAGAAGTATGTCATGGAGATATCTATGTCAACCAAGGGCTTTGAAATCTTTATAAAGAGGTTCAAGTTCTTTTTGGGTGGAGTTCTCCTTTTGTATATATATTTATAATTGTAATTATAATTTATTTCGTATATAAAAGTCACTTTTAGTTTAAGGAATTTTGTGATGGATGTATATCCACCAATATTTGGACAGTAAATTGGATTATTAAATAAAAAAAGATTAAAGATTTATATCGAATTCAATTGAATCAAATTAAATTATAGTATAGCATAATGAGAGTTCCTGAACGGCTGAGTAGAGCCCCTACTTTAGCTTCTATTTCATATCATTATAGAAAATCGTTAGGCCATAAGATTAGAGATATTATCGGCAATATTGAAACCACTTTAAAACCTGTTCTAAAATATATATTCCCAAACTTTATTGTTGTCCATTATATTTATATAGTATTTATGATTATATTATGTTCGATATTACTCTATCCTGTTAAAAATATGAGATATATTGATTGTCTCTTCTTTGGTGCTGCTGCTACGTCTCAAGGCGGTTTAAATACTGTTGATTTAAATTCTATCACTCTATATCAACAAATTGTGTTATATATCATATGTGTGCTATGTACACCCATCGCTATTCATGGTTGTTTAGCTGCAGTAAGACTGTATTGGTTTGAACGTTACTTTGATGGCATTGCATATTCTTCAAAACGAAATTATAATATGAGAAGAACAAGGACTTTAATGGAGAGAGAACTAACGTCAATGAAAAGATCACAAGGCACCAGCTTGGCAAATTCAAGAACTAATAATTTTAATGAACAATTGTTTAGTGGGAAGTTTAGAAATGTTGAAGAATTTGGGGATGAAAATAATGAAAATACTGAAAGAGTTAGGTCACCAATTATTGAAAGAGATCCCTTAAGTAATGATGCAGAAAATCAAATGAGTACCGAATCTGAAATCTCTGATTCCATAGAAAATTCTTCAGAAGGTAGTAATAAAATGGCAATAATAAGTCACCTTGAAAAACGTAACCACTATGATGACGCAGATTCAGAAAACTCGAACGAAAATTTTTCAAATCCAAACAATATTTATAAATCAATTTTAATGGTGAGAAAATCACAATCTGGAAACTATGAAGATGAAGAACAGGGCGATCCTATAATAGTTAAAAGCCCCACAGAAATCGGTAACATAAATTACACTGACACAGATATCCATACTCCCCAAACTAACAAAGATATAAACTTTTCTGACAATTCATCAACAAAATATAAAGACTCTCATAACTTTGGTATATTGAATAGTAAGAATACTTCAATTAATGAGGTCCCATTAAGATTTAACACTGAGAAGCATCTAAATAAAAAAGGTAAGAATACAACGCATATCAAGCATACAGTTGACTTGAATAAACCCTCACAAAAATGGAGCAAGAAAAACAAAGTACTGCCAAAACAATTAAGAAAAGGTTTGAACCCTAGAAGGAATTTTCTCTACAAAAAATTTTATAAAACATCTGGTAATAGCTCGATAGACATAAAAGCAGCTGAACCTCATGCTAATGATTTCATCACAGATGCAGTCGTCAACTTCCCGAATCATGAACTTAATGATGTCACTAATACTGAGGGAATGAATAATGACACACGATTAAAATATGGCAAGTCATTGCCAGACATTAGAGATGGAAAAATATATGATCGCAATATCCAGAATACCAGTTCTGATGTTGGATCGAGTTTTGAATATGAAAATTTAAAAGCAAGTCGTACTGATTCAATAATTAAGAACAATTTTGCATACACTAATTCAACGAAATCAGCAAAAACTGGTATGAACCAGGAGACAGGAAATATTTATTTTGGGCTAACTCCGATTTTGAATAATGACTATGACCAATTAGATACAGAACAAGGGTTTCAAAATCAGAGTATTCAATTTGATGATGATGTAAATTCGACCTCAAGACCTCCACTATCAAGAACCATGAGCACAACTTATCTGTCCTGGGAACCGAGAGTTGGTAGAAATTCTGTCTTTGTTGGTTTGACAAAGGCACAGAAGGAAGAACTAGGTGGAGTGGAATATAGATCTCTTAAAGTATTGGTATGGATACTATTAGCATACTACATTGGTTTCCATTGTATTGGTTTTATATTTCTGGTGCCATGGGCGTGCTCCAGGCATTATTATACCAACATAATCAGAGAATTTGGAATAGCTCCTGCTTGGTGGGGGTTTTTCACTTCTATGAGTGCCTTCTCAGATTTGGGATTAACATTAACTCCTAATTCTCTGGCTTCCTTCAGTACCGCGGTTTTTCCATTAATTGTGGTGATGATATTAATTGTTCTGGGAAATACAGGGTTTCCAATTATGCTTAGATTCTTAATTTGGTTGTCTTTCAAAATTTCACCAGAACTTTCTCAAGCTAGAGAGAGTTTGGGTTTTCTCCTGGATCATCCTCGTCGTTGTTTTACCTTATTGTTTCCTAGTGGTCCAACTTGGTGGTTACTTGCTTCCGTTATAGGTTTGAATTCTATTGCCTTGGTATTGTTTATAATTCTAGACTTTGGAAAAGAGGTGCTTTCCTCCTATTCAAAGGGAAATAGAGTACTAATTGGATTATTTCAAGCTGTAAGTACAAGAACTGCTGGTTTTACGGTTATAAATTTGTCAGAATTGAATGTCGCAATGCAATTGTTTTATATGCTGATGATGTATATCTCGATCTTACCTTTGGCCATTTCTATAAGAAGGACTAATGTTTATGAGGAACAATCTTTAGGTATATACCGTCATGGAACATTTTATGCCGATGAACCAGGAGATGATAGTAGAACAATGTCTAATTCATCTGACTCTCAACGGGAGTATTCTATGACCAGAAAACCCAAATCGGCATATTTTAATAAATCATTTATTGGGACACATTTAAGACGTCAACTTTCCTATGATATATGGTTTATTTTTTTGGGGTTGTTCATTATTTGTATCTGTGAAAATGGATCTATACAGGATCTCGATAAGCCTGACTTTTCTGTTTTCGCGATCTTATTTGAGATTGTTAGTGCCTATGGTACAGTTGGATTATCACTTGGTTATCCAGATACTAATACAGCATTCTCTGCTCAATTTTCCATTATTTCGAAACTGATTATTATTGCAATGTTTATCAGGGGGCGTCACAGAGGTTTACCATATGCTATCGATAGAGCCATTATTTTACCTAGTAATAAATTGGAGAAAATAGATAAAATCGAAACAAGGTCTAAGAGAAAAACAGCAGAAGTCGAAGATAAAGGTGATCCTATAATCAGATATTTTAAAGGTAAACGTAAGGGTATTTCTTCATATTTTAGAAGTATGAGAAAATCAGTTCAAGCTGCAAGAAGAGAAAGCTTGAAAAATGGTAATGGCAATAATAATAATTAATTTGCAATATTCTACTATAGCATTAAATTAGAAGCTATTTCTAATAAATAATAATAACATTTAAGTATTAAAACTGATATTAAGCATTTCTTATAAATTTTAATTTTTTTTAAACAACATTCAATTGAAATACTTCTTACTTCACAAAAACGTAAATACTTTTATCATAAAAGTGGTCTCTTTTAATTTTATAGCATTCCAATCTAAAATATTAGTAACTACAAAGACTGTACCAAAAACTTTTGTATCCAACATATTTCTTTCTCTATTACTATTTTTAATTGTGACCAAGTTGAGATTTATAAATTCTCAATATGTGACTAAAACCACGATATTTTGAGCTTCAAAAGTAATTCAAAATTTTTTATTTATTATGAAATATCTATTTACAATGGATAAGCTAACTTAGTCACCGAACAATGTATATTTTAACTTGGTGATGAACAACATTGCCTTTACTGTCATTGTTTTAAGATGTATGTCTTTTAAATACCGTATATCAATTTCTTTTGAATAGGAAATATATTAGCGATTTTTGAAAAATGAAGAGATTAGATTATATTTATAAAAGGAACAGATTTTATTAGATAGAAGATAGGAATCCTATATCCTACATCCGATTATTAAGAGAGGTCAATAGGTTGAGTGACATTACAGTGAAACAGTTTTTAAATAATGATGTCTCGTAATTCTGCTGCTGGTCTGGATAATACTCTATTTCAACTAAAATTTACTTCTAAGCAACTAAAGAAACAAGCTCAAAAAGCTTCTAAGGAGGAGAAGCAAGAAATAGCCAAACTTAAAAAATCACTTAATGAAAGTGAAGAAATTGCAAAAATTTATGCGTCTAATGCTATTAGAAAGAAAAATGAACATCTAAAATTACTTAAATTAGCTTCAAGGATCGATTCAGTAGCTTCAAGGGTTCAGACTGCTGTTACTATGAGACAAGTTTCTACCTCTATGGCTCAAGTTTGTAGGGGAATGGATAAAGCTCTGCAGAGTATGAATTTACAACAAATAACAATGATCATGGATAAATTTGAGCAACAATTCGAAGACTTGGATGCTAGTGTAAACGTTTATGAAGATATGGGCGTTAGTGCAGATGCAACATTAGTAGATAGCGATAAGGTTGATGAATTAATGAATAAAGTAGCTGATGAAAATGGCTTAGAACTAAAGCAAAGTGCAAGATTGGATAGCTTGCCAGAAATAAAACAATCCGAGACTCCAGAAATAAATACTGAGAAAGAGGATCAATTAGCACAAAGACTTAAAGCTTTGAGAGGTTGAATCATCAACCTTTTCAGCATCCTTAACGTCACCTTGAAAAATTGTGTAATATATAATAATAAATAGGGTTCAATAAACTTCACAGGCATTATTTTCTTAAAGAGAATTTATAAACATTTAAATTAAACCGTAGTGGTACTAAAAGCTTAAAGAAACAAGAAATTAATATCGATAACGATGTGACGTTGTTTTAATATATTTTATTTAATTACATATATCGACTCTATACATCTTATTGCATTGGCATACCTCTACCTCTACCGGCACCTGGTGGAGGCATCATACCAGCATTAGCTGATCCGCTTTCTTTGTTCTTAATGGTTTCGTCAACGGATAATATCAAATTTGTGGCTTCAGTTGCACTGCTCAATGCATTAATTTTAACTAGAGCAGGCTCCCATACAAACTTAGAAAAGTTATCACCAATACTCTCAGTTTCAAAGTCTATACCATACCATCTTTCTCCTTTACTGTGAGCCATTCTTAATCTGTTCAACATTTCTACTGCATCAAAACCAGCATTTTCACATAACTGTCTTGGAATAACTTCTAAGGCTTTAGCAAATGCATTAATTATTAATTGTTGCTTACCGGCAATAGATTTTGAGTAATCTCTTAAGTATTTCGATACTTCCATTTCTATAGCACCACCACCTGCAACTACAAATTTATTTTGCAAAGCTCTTTTAACAATCATTATAGCATCATGTATAGATCTCTCTACTTCTGCAATGACTTGTTCTGCACCACCTCTTAATAATAATGTACAAGTTTTGGCTTTTGGACAACCTTGGAATAAGTTGTAACGAGATGAACCAATTTGAATTTCTTCGAATAATTCACAAGTGCCTAAGTGTTCTGGTTTAATATCAGTAGTTGTGGATTGAATAGAACCACCCACGGCTTGAATGACACGGTTCATATCATCTGTAGCTACTCTACCTGCACAGAAAATGTTTCTATCAGCAAAATATTGAGTAGCTAAATCACCAATTGGCAATTTGGATAAAACAATACTAGCACCAGTGTCTTCAATTTCTTTTAATTTGGTTAAAATAATCTGCCATTCTGCATCTACAATAGCTTGGTAATCTTCTACATGTTCGACACGTACTTCTGCATTATCTTTTTCAGCTTTTAGTTCTAATTCGACATTTAAACTTAAAATCTTTGGATTTTCAAATTTTTTAGGTTGTTGTTCAAAACCAGCATATGAGAAAGTTTTTTCGAAAGCAACACCATTGATAAACATAGAATCTTCCATGGCACCACCGGCAATTTTCTTAATACCAATTAATTTTTCATCAAGATCATCTTTATCTAAAGATAATACTGCATCAACACACATTTTAACAAAGAAATCAGCATTGTTATAAATCAATTTAGAGGTCATAGCAGTTTTGGCACATCTTTCCAAAAGCTCTCTATTATCTTCTTTATTTTCAGTGATATCAACAGATAATTCATTAATTTTTTCAATTGCTAATTGTACTGCTTTTCTATAACCTTTCATAATAATATGAGATGAAATACCTTCTTCCAAAAATGGCTTGGCTTCCTTCATCAATTCACCAGCAAGTATAGTAACGGAAGTAGTACCATCACCAACTTCTGCATCTTGAGCTCTTGAAATATCGACTAAAGTCTTTGCTGCAGGGTGAACAACGTCTAATAATTTCAAAATTGTAGCACCATCATTAGAAATAGTTGTTTTCTTATTCGAGGAAACAATCAAAATATCAGAACCCAATGGACCTAAAGTTGGCTTTAAGGTCTCTTGAACAGCAATACAAGCATTAATATTTGAGATTATCTGACCTCTACCTTGGGAAGCATCAGTACCTTCCTTCAATACAACAATAGTTGGCGCACGATTACCAAAATTCATCACTTCTCAACTAATATTCCACCAAAAAGTTTCAGATAAAATCGCAAATACAGATATATACTAAAATATTATCAAATTTGATACCCAATTAGCAGCTTTTATCCTTACTTTGAATCCTAATTGCCTTCATTTGTGAGAACATCTTAACTTTTATCGATCGAACATTGACATCCTCATCTTTTAAAACTTCAAAAATTTATTATTTCGAAGTTTCGCCACTTAAGGCCGGGTAATGTCAGATCAAAATTTATGCCAAATGCGGTGACAGTAATTCAAACAATGGATAATAATGAGACATTAGCTATAAAACTCAAAGTATTTAATTGTTTTCAAGCAAACCTACCGATTCAAAAATATCATTAACCCTGCTACTTTCCTTCAACATTATCTTAGACATTAGAGTTAATCACAAGGGTAATATCAGTAATATCAGTAATATCAGTAAGATAAAATGAAATGGGCAAAAAAAAAATGCATATAAAAACTCATAGATTGTATTTACATGTTGAATATATAATTATTTAACTTTTAAAAAGTAATGCAAATTTTGTAATATTATACTTTTTTCTGTTTCCTTGTGACTGAATTTGTGTGTTTGTCCATTTTCTATTTTTAGTATTGTTTAATTGTGCCGTAAAATCATTTGTACATTTATACAACCCAGGCTTTAATTGTCCCATCATTGCTACCAGTGACGGCATAATTGTTCTTGTATTTCACATGATAAATCGAGGAAGTATCTTCCGCCGAATTAACACACTCCCATTGTTTGTCATCTTTCCTATTATAAACTTTGAATGAAGTTTCACCAATAGCTGAAACTAAATTGGATGAGTCGAAGTCGATAGAATATACTGGAGAATCATAAGCGAATAAATCAGATAAACTACCAGTTCTTAAATCCCACGTCCTGATACTTTTATCCAACGAACCGGAGATTAAATTGTAAGAATCGAATTTTAAGGAGGTGACTGCATTCGTGTGACCCATAAACGTACGGACTACTTTCCCAGATCTCATATCCCATAGTCGAACTAAACCATCTCTAGTACCTGTTGCTAGTGCAGCATCAAAACATTGTAAACTTCCTGTTACAAAAGGCTCTGAGGAACTGTAAAAGTCCGGAATATTTACGATATCTGTTTGATTTTGCTTAACTACTGAACTTAAATCAATAGTTTGTATACATTTACCATTTACCAAATCCCATTGACGAATTGTCTTATCTTGTGAAGCACTAACCAAATGAACTGAATCGAAAGAAAGCGCTGTAATACCGCCAGAATGAGAATCAAATGTATGAATACATGAATTATAATCACTTTCAATTGAAGATTGGTCTTCTTGATATAGTTGTGTAGCCAAATTAATGTCCCATATCTTTAGCATTGCATCTTTACCACCTGTTATCAACATGTTATAATGTGAGCCCAATTGCATACATTGAATGGTTGCAAGATGCCCAGACATTTCTGCAACTTTGACTTTTCTTGTCAAATCCCAAACATTTACTGTGTGATCTAAATATCCTGCAGTACATAATGTTCCAAAAGGCATATCAAAATCCATACAATAAACACCATTCTCATGGGCCTTTTCTATCGTAGCAATATTGGTTCCTGGTTCATAATGACTTTGTAGCAAAGTAGTAGGTAATTTTCTTGATTTCCTATTTTCTTCATTATAGAACCTTTGTAGACGATTGATGGTTTTCTGATTTTTGGTTTTTACTTTGCTGACAATTGCTTCACTTTTAGCAACCGTTACATCCTTATCATTATTTACAAATGTATTTGGTTTCAAATCTTCCACGTTCTGCTGTGAAGTATTTAAGTCGTTAGATTCTTTGGCTTCGTTATATGACTTTTCATTTTGATTGATATCTTCAATTTCAGGATCATTAGATTCAAGTTCCAGATCATATTCTTGAATGAACTTCATTCTATCTTTAATTAAAGATAATGCATTTTCCAAAAATAATTCATCTTGTTCTACCGTTTCCAAACGTTTACAAGCACTTTGGTGCCTTTCTTTTAATCTTTCTAACTTAATACTCAAATCTTCGACTTCTTCCTTAGTGACATCTTCTTGAATCAGAGTGAAATTAAGTTTTCTTAATACATCTTCTGAAAGTGTCTTTAGATATTTCATTGAATATGAACGTGATATTTTTTCTGTATCGATAGATACACTACTAATATAATTATTGGTAAATTCAAAAAGCTTATCATTTTTGTCATCATTATTATCATTATTATTGTTGTGATCATTGCCTTCAGAATTTTTAATATATTTATTTTTATCATTGTTTTCCAGTCTTTCATTTAATATTGGCAGTGAAGCTTCAAAACCTTGAAACAGAGAAGATGTATTTTTGGTGCCTGATTCTTCCTCATTTGTAAACTCCAATAGTCCTTGATCATGGTTCGACTTCTCATCATCTAACGAAGCTTTTAAAATCTCATCAGATAGATAAGTCAATACTCTAAATGTAGTTCTAGAATCTGTCAATTGATTTCTAAAATAATCATCACCACTGTACCTTTCATAAGCATCATGACTCTCTTCCTGCCTTTTCAAATTACTAAAATTTTTCCTCAATTTAACTAAAGAATCATCACCTCCTAGATTCTTAATTGTTTCACTCAAAATCTTCTTATAACGGCTATTGGAAGATAAAATGCTCTTATCCAAATTCTCAATACCCAATAAAGCAGAAGCTGTTGTAGAGATAACATTTCTCAATTGCGAGAACTGTTCATTATCATCCATGCTAACAAAAACACTTAATAATTACAACAACTTCTTCCTGCAAATTATATAGCAAATATTATAAACTTAACCCGTCAATCTTAGAAGTAGTGTAATGATCCCCAAAGATTCAAATATTTAATACAAAGATCAATCAGTTGTTAATTGTTGTGTAGTTTTAAATCTTTGCCTCATCTCTAGTTAGTTTCGGAATGCCTAGTATTATTATTTAAAAAGTTGATGTAAAAATTAACATAGGCCAATATAAAAAGGTACGATTTAATATAAGATAAATATAAGTTAATTATTAATTAATGTTACAAAGTTTTAGTTTGAATATTTATATATTGGGATTTCAAACTATGGGGGGCAGCAGCTGGGGGGTGATTCATTGTTTAGTCATTTCAATTTGTTGTTGTAGATTTCTGATATCTTTTTGTTCTTTTTCTATTAGTCTTCTTACAATATTCGATGAAGAATTTGATTCAGAGATGGCTTGAGCATCTAGTTGATCCTCTTGTAATCTAATCTCTTTTCTCACTGCATCCATTTTTGATTGTATTTCATTGTAAGAATTCAAGAATTTTTCATATTCTTGTTGATAACTATCTGAGGGCCATGTCTTTGAAATTTCTTGTAATACATTTAACATAGATTCTGGTGGGAAATCTTCTACAAACATCGTTCTTCTTCTATTGGTTTCATTATCCGTTATCACAGTACCATTTTTCAATGCTGACAACAACTGTGTTGAATTTTTATCATCTTTAAATTTCCATGATAAGATATCTAAAGCTGCACTGCTTGCACCTGTAATTACTGAAGATGCCACTGCATCGACATCCAACAGGATACTGTTTCTGGACAATTTGCTTCTTTTATTGGATCTCTCATTTTCTAATTTATTATAGTAATCATTTGCTATATGGATAATCGGTTGTTCTTCAGGTAATCCTAAATGTCTATTTCTTTTCAACCCAAGATTTCTTTCTGTTAAATAATCCAATACACCCTTTTTGCCATCTTTCCTCGTGGGTATCTTGTTAACCTGATCTAATTTATACAACGGTGCTTCTTTCTCATTATCTACATCTTTAATAAGCTTTTCTAACAAATCACTAAAATCATGATTGCTATGTGAAATTGCGTTATGAAATATACCAGGTGGTTTAAAATCTAGAGAAACTATAGATTGAACAGAACCATCAATATCTTTAATCAATTGATCTAATGAATCAGACATGTTCGCCTTCTTTAATCTTCTATACTTGCCTCTATCTTTTCATTAAAGTTGTATTGTAAACTTATTGTTTATTTTGATCTAGTACTTTTTTCACTTTTTTATAGTGTAGCTTGGACTTGATATACAGGAATCGATGACTTAACTATACAGAAGGAAAAGAATAGAAACTTATCTAAAATGATACAAGGATTAAGTTTTAATAATGCCTATTATTTTACATACAATTTAACTAAGGGTATTATTTATATTCTTCTTACAATTTTGGATGATTTTTAATTTTTACGTAACTACTACTACTACTACAACACTTTTAGATGGAAGACGATTTCTTAACCAGTGTTAAAAAATTGAGTTAATTGAAGTAATCAAAAGATGGTAATTAAATGCTAGTTGTTCTATATAAAAGTGCTTGTACAATTTAAATATCTTGGTATTTATGAATTATAAGTTATTCTCTCCAATCTACGAAAACTTCATCAGTTCTGAATTTTTGAGTCACAACAGTTTCAGATAAATCTTTCACTACATCATTCATCCTGTATTGCAGTAACCCAGCCTGTGCAATCATTACACCGTTATCAATACAGAATCTACTGTCAGTGGCATGTACTTTACTGTTTGATCTATCTATACACATCTGAGCCATCATTTCTTGTAAACGAACGTTACAACCGACACCGCCAACTATTAACACTTGATCTGAATTAACGTGAGCCATTGCTCTTTCTGTAATTTCTACTAACATTGCAAATAAGTTTTCTTGTAATGAATAACACAAGTCTTCGACAGTGACTTTTTGTTCACCGCTCTCTTTATCAAAAAGGATCTTATTCTTTTTATTTTCTTTAAATAAATCTTTGGCTAGAGAGTCGATGTAAGCTAGGATACCACTCATAGACAAATCCATACCTTTCACGGTATATGGTAATTCCACTAGGTTTTCTTTATTGGAACATTGTTTGGCCAATTGTTCAATATTATAGCCTGGGGAAGGCTCATTTGGAATTTTCAAAGTTCTAGCAAACCTATCCAAACAGTTACCAATGGCTATATCCAAAGTTTCCCCAAAGATTCTGTAACGTTTTTCGGAGTATGCGATGACTTGGGTGTTACCACCACTTACATATAGTACAACAGGGTTTTTAGCTTTAGTAATTTCTCTTCCCATTTCAATGTGTCCTACACAATGGTTAACTCCTACCAATGGCACATTCCATAACAATGAACAAGTTCTTGCTGCGATCACTACGGAATGTAAAGGGGCACCCATACCAGGACCTTTAGTGAAACAAATGACATCTATATCTAAAGTTGGATGAATTATTTTAGCTTCCTCCAGTGCTTTTTTGATCAATCGAACACACCAGTTTCTATGATGTCTAGCAGTATCACGAGGAAGAAACCCTTCACCAGGAGGTGTCACGTATGTATCTCTTATATTGGATAAAATCTCTACTTGGCAGTCGTGAGAATAATCTCCATCATCATGCTTGTTCAGTAAAGGGTGTTTGATGATACCTACACCAAGTTTATTTGCTGAACCTTCTAGACCTATAGCGATGTAGTAGTCTCTACCGTTTTTTGGTGGAACTGCGTTTAAATTGACCATTGTTTCTTAATATTAATGCAGAACGTCTCTATAATATTGCAACGTGAGTGTTTGTGTGAGTATTCCTGAGATAAGTTAGCATCTAATCGAACTATTATCATTATTATTTCAAGATATCAATGCATTAGTATATTTTTTTAGCAGTATGAATTTAGTTAATTTTTCAAAATTTCTGATGTCTTTGAGAGAACGGCGTAGAGGGATGCCATTGTTTAAGGACAAGAGATGATGAATGAGTTTTGTTATGTAGAGTGGTTAACTTGGGATATGTGTATATGAAACTAGATACTGAATTCAATCCTTTTGAAACAGTGGCTGGGATAATGGTAGTAGAGCAGTATGAAACTATTATTAAAAAAACAATACATACACACAAAACAAAAAAAAATAACACTCCGCGACGGGGAATTGAACCCCGATCTGGCACGCGACAAGCGCCCATTCTAACCATTAAACTATCGCGGAATTGTAGTTGTGTGATCTGATGAAATTGGAAATCGAGGTGATGGGAATAATAGAGTAAGTCAGCACGTGCAAACCATGTGATTTCACATGACGTACGACGCACACTCACACTCACACTCATCACACACGAAACAGCAGGCAAACAGACAGACAACCACTTTTCTTCTTCTTCTTCTTCTTCTTCTTCTTCTCCCACGGTGTTCTCCCACGGCATACACTGCGCTGTGTGTATACCCGTCTCGTCTGCGTGTCCTTCCGTTCACAGCACTTCCCTTCCCTTCCCTTCGGCACAGAGAGAGAGACACACACACATCCCCCCCTCTCCCTCCCCCTCGTCGCCCTCTGCTGCGCCCAATCCTCTGCCAAACAAAACAAAACAAACCCAAAAGAAAACTTTTCTCTCTTTCGCAAAATTTCATCTCAAAAAGACAAAACAACTTCGAATGACAAAACAGACAACGAGACAACGAGAGACACTCTCTCTCTCACTCTCACTCTCACTCTCACTCAATACTAAACTAAACTAAACTAAACCATACCACATCACTTCCATTACCCGTTCGTTACCATTACAATACTATCTAACAAATACTCATCTTCTTATTACTAACAACTACTTTGCCTCTCTCTGCTCACTATCTCATCCTAATCCTAATCCCTACCTTCACTTCCACTTCCACTCACACCTAGACCTTCTTATCTAACAACTATCGATTCTTTCTTATTCCTATTCCTATTCCTATTCCACTTCTAATTCAAATCCAAATCCAAATCCAAATTCAAATTCAAATTCAAATTCTGATTCTGATTCTGTACACTACTACGAAAAATAGGAGTTATCCATCCCAAATCATTTGAAAAATTAAAACAAAAAAAATATTAATAATATTAATTACCTGTTGGTCTTCCTCTCACATTTGGGAAACTTATCTTTTCAAACCTTTTATAACTTCAACTTCACTTTTAAACGTTGCTTACTTGGTTTGAGTCCCTCTCGCATTTTTCCTCATTTTGGTATTCCCTTCACTACTCTTTAAAACCCTAAACTCAAACTAGATTGATACGTTGTAAAGATATCATAGATGCTCATTTACCCCTACTGATTTTTACATTAACATTTATATATATACTCATACACACTCTCACACTCTGATATATATATACCCACCTATCCATTGGTTTTTTTTTTGGCCCATCTAGAACTCTATTATCCGTATCTTTCAAGCTAATTCCACAGCTATGGTAGCTTCAATTTCTGTCAAATTGGTCGCTGCCGAGTCTCTTTACAAAAGAGACGTCTTCAGATCGCCAGATCCTTTCGCAGTCTTGACTATAGACGGTTACCAAACTAAATCAACCAGTGCTGCAAAAAAAACTTTGAACCCTTACTGGAATGAGATTTTTAAATTTAACGATATTAACGAAAATTCTATCCTGACCATCCAGGTCTTTGATCAAAAAAAATTCAAAAAAAAGGATCAAGGCTTCCTGGGTGTTATCAACATCAGACTAGGTGATGTCTTGGGCCACCTCGATGACGACTCCTCAAGTAGCAATAGTTCCAGAGAAGAAACTATCACTAGAGATTTGAAGAAATCAAACGACAACATGGCCGTCAGTGGGAGATTGATCATAGTATTATCAAAAAATAATATATCTTCTGCTTCCGCTTCCGCTGCAGCTTCTGCTTCTGCAAATACTAATGCAAGTTCAAATGCTCAAAATTCATCCTCAACTTCAAATAACAATAATATCAACGCTCCTACTTCAAAACATACCCCTCCTGCTATAGTCACCCCAAATAGCGCCTCCTCAACCCCTGTAATCAACAGGTCCGCCTCTCAAACTCCAAGATCATCGAATAATAACAATCCACAGGATTCTTCAAACTCAACTCCAAACAATTCATCTTCAGAAACCCGTCAACTGTCCTCTTTTGAAGATCAATTCGGTAGATTACCCCCAGGTTGGGAAAGAAGAACTGATAATTTTGGTCGTACTTATTATGTAGATCATAATACAAGAACTACCACTTGGAAAAGACCAACTCTAGACCATGCTGAAATCGCCTCTGCAAATACAGAACTAGAGAGAAAACAACATAGGGGAAGAACCCTCCCTGATGGTCCTTCTTCAAATGGCAATTCAAATCCTGATATTACAGTAAATTCAAATTCTCAAACTCCTGCTATCAATGGAACTGCAGCTGCAGCTTTCGCCGCTACTGGGGCTACCACTTCAGGCTTAGGTGAATTACCATCAGGTTGGGAACAACGTTTTACACCGGAAGGTAGAGCTTATTTCGTGGATCACAATACAAGAACTACTACTTGGGTAGATCCAAGAAGGCAACAATATATCAGAACTTATGGTCCTACAAACACCACCATTCAACAACAACCTGTTTCTCAATTAGGCCCTCTACCTTCAGGATGGGAAATGAGATTAACTAACACAGCAAGAGTTTACTTCGTCGACCATAATACAAAGACTACCACCTGGGATGATCCAAGATTACCTTCTTCATTAGACCAAAATGTTCCACAATATAAGCGTGACTTCAGACGTAAAGTAATCTACTTCAGATCTCAACCTGCTCTAAGAATCTTACCTGGCCAATGTCATATTAAGGTTCGCAGAAAGAATATATTCGAAGATTCTTACCAAGAAATTATGAGACAAACACCAGAAGATTTAAAGAAGAGATTAATGATAAAATTCGATGGTGAAGAAGGTTTAGATTATGGTGGTGTCTCAAGAGAATTCTTTTTCTTACTGTCACATGAAATGTTCAATCCATTCTATTGTCTTTTCGAATATTCTGCACATGATAATTACACTATTCAAATCAATCCAAATTCTGGTATCAACCCAGAACATCTAAACTATTTCAAGTTTATTGGTAGAGTAGTAGGTTTAGGTATCTTCCATAGAAGGTTCTTGGATGCTTTCTTTGTTGGTGCTTTATACAAGATGATCTTACGGAAAAAAGTTATTTTACAAGATATGGAAGGTGTCGATGCTGAAGTTAACAACTCTTTGAAATGGATGTTGGAAAATAGTATAGAAGGTATCCTAGATTTAACGTTCAGTGCAGATGATGAAAGATTTGGTGAATTAGTTACCGTAGATTTAAAACCTGATGGAAGAAACATCGAAGTTACAGACGAAAATAAGAAGGAATACGTCGAATTATATACACAATGGCGTATTGTTGATAGAGTACAGGAACAATTTAAAGCATTTATGGACGGTTTCAATGAATTGATCCCTGAAGACTTAATCACTGTCTTCGATGAACGTGAATTGGAATTGTTAATTGGTGGTATTGCTGAAATTGATATTGAAGATTGGAAGAAACATACTGATTATCGTGGTTACCAAGAATCTGATGAAGTTGTACAATGGTTCTGGAAGTGTGTTGGAGAATGGGATAATGAACAAAGGGCTCGTTTATTACAATTCACCACTGGTACTTCTCGTATTCCTGTTAATGGTTTCAAAGATTTACAAGGTTCTGATGGTCCAAGAAGGTTTACCATCGAGAAAGCCGGTGAATCTATGCAATTACCAAAGTCGCATACATGTTTCAACAGAGTGGATTTACCTCCATATGATGATTTCGAAAGTATGAGACAAAAAATGACATTAGCTGTCGAAGAAACTATAGGTTTCGGTCAAGAATAGTCTGGTCCAATTTTTTTCCTTATTATTACTCTTATTATTAATATTAATACTATTGTTATTCTTATACATACATGAATTGATCTCTCAATCATATATTAGTTTCCTAAATGCAAAAAATTAACTTTGTCGTTTTTTATTTTCTAATATCATAATTCATCTAATTTATCCAAATTATCCTATCTACAATCGAATATCTCAATAATTCTCATTGTATGTTGAGTATTCGATTTTTATTAAAATTAATTTTGAGTTCAATATCAAGATAACAAGAAATACTTCTAAGCTTTCCGATTATTTATCTGAAAAGAAAACATTGATCACAACGTAATATA
>NW_001834679.1:96640-133005 GCF_000150035.1 Vanderwaltozyma polyspora DSM 70294
GAGTTCTTTGTGTCATAAGATTTTTTTGAATTCAAAACGGTTTTACACTTATTTCGGCAAACTCTTTCCAAACACTAGATTCTTTTTAAAAATTAGAACACTCAAAATATTAGGCCCCGAAATATTTTTAGGATATATCTAAAATTTCCTACATTTTCTACAAAGGCCCTGGTAACATAATTAAAAAGGAATGGAGGATCCCTTGCCGATGGTTCTTTTTAAAGGTTAATTTTGTTATTAGCATTTAAATTAATTGACCCGGATAACCTTGAGCAAACCTGTCACTTAAACTTGTCTTAGAAGACCTGCCTTCGGTATTGAATGAATCGTTGAAACCACTTTGGAAGGCCCCTTTTAGACATTTATAGGGAACATTGAAAAGGTGTTATATTCATTGAGGCTTGAAACATTACATGCGATTCATTATCAACTGTTTTCAGCTACTTGATAATTCATAGAAATGTGCTGGAACTTGATATTGAAATACCATTGGCATTTTCGAAGCCAGCCAAATTAGTTTGAGAAACTGATGTTGGAACCATATTCAACCTGTTTGGGCCAGATATAGCACCGTAACCATTACTTACCTGTTCATTTATTGACATAAATTGAGGTGATTGAAAGTTTGAAGGAGATATCTTTGACATTGCTTGACGATTATTTCCTCCATTTGGATTGAAAATACTATTTCTCTTGTGAAATGCATTATTTGGTAGAGAAGACTGTCTCATATGATTTTTGACGTGTTCGTTCCCCTTGCTATTGAATTTATTGTTGGTATTCTTATTGAAATTAGTAGTTGACTTACTATTTTTCTTTATTGGAGAAAGATCAGCCATTTGTACCCCAGTGAATTCAGCATAAGATTTTACCTTAAGCTTAATCTTCTTGGCATACGAAGTTGTTTTGATCATTGGTAACAATTCTTTTGTCATTACAACCAGATTCCCAATCTTGAATGTAAAATCATGACAAAAGCTTTGTATTTGTAAGGTCTTATGTTGCTTATTGTTATTTGGGTGTTCTAGTAAAATAGAATAATTTGAAATATCCAATAAGGTTTGTAATGTGTAGTTACCAAAATTGTCTCTAATCAGAATATTCAAATTGGCTGTAAATATGTCAATTATAGTCAAAAGGATATTCATCACAACTGGAACAACTTCTTCTTGTGTTGGTACTGGTCCATCCCTCTTGATAGATGTAGTAATGATCTTGAATAGCTTTTTGATAAATTTTTCTACAACATTCGATGAGAATTTCAAACATGACAATTGATATAGTTCTACAGAAAGTTTATTAAAAACCTCAGGTAAAAAGTAGAAGCTTAACTCATCAGTATCCAACAAAAATTGGATGATATAATTACCAAATTGATCATTAATCAAACTTGGTAAGAAATGAATAATTTTTACAGATATCTTGAATGTTTGTTGTAAAGTACACATGCTTAATAGTTTCTGTAAGACACAACAACCGTGCTTATGAGTTGAAATAGTTACAATATTATCTTCATGAACTATGGCATCAATTATGAATTCCAATTTTGATGGAGGAAGTTTAAAAATGCATCTTTGGATAACATGATTACCATTTAAATCATTAATTAAAGTAACAACTTGATTAATAGAAGTATATTTTTGAGAAAATCCAGCTACAATCAAATCAGTTTGAATTTCGTTTTCAGCTGTACCAATAATTTTTTGTAATGAACGAGTACCATATTGGTTTATTTGAATTTGGAAAACATTTGCAAAAATTGATTGAATCAAAACGGTTTTTTGTTCAGTTGTTAATAGTCACAAAACTTTCGGGATTAGATATTTTCCAAATGGATCAAGGATCAATTCAAGGAAATATGGTTTAATTTGTTCAAACAATAGATCTCTCACTTGATTTGAATCTGAAGGAGTTTCTAACTTTTTTTGTAAGAATCTACAACCAAATTGATCAGTTGATAATCTTAAATAATCCAATTCAGTTAATGGTTTTGAAGTGACATCATTAATTGTAATTTGTTCATTAGTTTGCAGTGGGGATTGTAACTTTAAAGAGGTAGCATTCTGCTTAGTATTTTCACTTCCAGAAGTAGTTGAAGTAAAAGCAGTATGAATAGAAGATGCAGTTGAATTTGATGCTATATAGTTTGTATCAAATGCTAAATCGAATTCATTAATCAATGACAATCCAGTATTGCCTGGTGTGTTAGTTGTTGAAGACGAAGACGAAGAAGTAGATGCAATATTTGAGGTATTATTAATACCATTGGTTCCCATGACAACGTTCGGGTTGGCAATTTGATTAGATGCAGTAAAAAATTTATTATTATTATGAGAATTGGTGAAATTATTACCTGAATTCAAAGAAGGAGAAAATGCATTCATCATTAGCATTGGAGATGCATGCTGTTGAGAGGAGGCTGATGAATTGGATGAAGATGCCATGAACTGGTTGAAGTTTGACAAATCCAGGGATTGTGTCCTTTGATGATTCTTCTTATTATTCATCTGCCCTAGAGAGGGTGGTGTAACTGGTTCAATTATAGATTGAACCGAATTTACTGATAATTGTGGTTGATGATTTTGCATTATAAAATAGCTAAAGTGAAAAGTTTAAACCAAAAATATACCATTTTTAACAACATTTTGTTAGTATCATCGAAGTTTATTATTTTGCAATAGATTAAAAATAGAAGAGCTTAATACTAGTAGGCTTATTCAAGTAATTAGGACATTGGATTAGGGCATCTTTTTTTTCTTACTAATTTCATAAATTCCTTTTCTTGGTGCAATTGCTTTAATAGGAAGTGTACCTTAATTAGGAAATTTCGTGAATATTTTCTCAAAAAAATCAGAGATCAGGTCACATGACCTATGATCAAACATCGATAGGCCATCTTCTTACCCAATAGTAGCAGACACAAGATTGGGCTTTGAAAAGTAACCATTAATATTTATTTCTGAATCCACCAACTTACTATTATTATTAAAACAACTGACCATTAAGTTCAGTATTCTTGAATGTAAAGACTACCATTTCAAAAAAAATCATTACTTGTTACAATCTGAAACAATTAGGTCTTAAGAAATCATTGAAATCTTAAAAAATTTTTAGTTATAGTAACCAGTAATTAATCCAAAAGAAATCGAAGTAAATGTATACTATAAACCCTTCTTTATTGAAGCTAATATATCAACACATCTTAAAAATATTAATTAATTATACATACCGTAAAGAGTTCCACTAAATACTACCACAAGTAAAAGATCAAAAATTTTAAGAAAATTCAACTATAGTTAAAGTTAACCAATCGATTTGATTAAACCTTACTCGACAAATGAAATGACTTAATTCAATCTCTCACCTTAACACCAGTATTTGGTAAATGTTGAGCTATAACTAATCCTTATCAAATATCTAAAATATTATAGTAGATAATTGAAAAGACCACAGTAAGATAATAGGTTAATAAAAAAAAATCCAATCTTGCTGTGACTACTAGTCCAGATATTGGTGTAATCACTAACAATTATTTGTTTCTTGTAACAAATTAATTATAAAAATTTTTTTGAAATTGCATTACTTATAAATTAATATCTGAAATTTAAATTTACAACTTCTCTTAGTTCAACAGTTTCATTCAATTGATCATTCGAATTCTGGAAACTAATTCTTCGAAATCCTAATTCTTGTTACCCGCATTGCTAGATCAACGTTTTTGATGATTCCAATAGGTTTTGCACAACTGTTTAATAATTGTCATTACGATATTCATACTGAAACAAGGGGGACTCAGGTAGAGAAACCTGTCAATTATGACGAGCTTCTTCTAGTTTCAATACTTTTAAGAGTTATTTTGTGGTGCAGACAAAATTTACTATTGTTGAGTTTGACGAAACGAAGCCTAACTAATGGCCCAATTAAGGAAAAAACTCATTTAAATTACATGATGGGTTAATACAACTTTCTAATATGAGTTTTGGACTGTAAACGTTACGTGAGCCAATTAAGGAGTTTGCGTTTTATCCATACCACTATTGCTATAAGCTAAAAATAATAATGAAATATACTAGAATAATTAACCAGAGACAGTGAGAAAGAGAAACCTAAGAAAAACCTAACATTATTATACAATGTAGTTTGTTAAACGTAATATTTATTTGATTTTTAAATAGAGATGGATATCTTGATCGAAAGAAATCATACATCTCCTCATCTCTTTGCCCCCCATTGCTCCCCAGTTAATTATACGACTACACAAGATAGTTTGAAATCAACTGGTTCTATATAATAAAATAGATGAAAATTGTATTTAAGAGATATTCAATGTATTTTACTTGATTTGTCAAGATAGAGGAAAATTTAACTAAATCCCAAAATAGTTTTTACTCTTTTTGATTGATAAAATGAACATCAAATATACAATATTATAATTCATAGGAATTCCAACACTTTACCACTTTCCCAAAATCATGAAACATAAAAAAAAAATACGAATTATCCTTAAAGAAGTCTTAATATATTTTAATATTTACCCAATAAGTAATGAAGTTTGGAATATCTTATTTTCTAATTTTCTTTTTCTTCTTATGTATTCAACTTTTGAAAAAATGAAAATTTAAAGGTTTAATTCGGTAAAGTTACCTCTTTTTAAGCCATCCAAAAAAATTTGTTGATATCTACACCTTAACACCGCGTAATATAATATAAATGCCTCATTAACTATATCATTATATATAAGTGTTCAATTAGTATAAATGTATAAAATTGATATTACAATTACGTATTGCACGTTATTTATGGAAATTGGAATGTGTCTTGATGTGTTGGTTCAAATTATCACTTCTGCTGAATTTTTTCTCACAAATGTGACAACTAAATGGTTTTTCACCCATATGCAATGATCTAACATGCCTTTTAAGATGTTCTTGTCTTTTAAATCTTCTATCACAATGTTCACATGCAAATAATTTCAATGGATCTAAGATTGGTGAAGGTTTTCTGCCTCTTGTCTTGGGTAGAGTACCTATTCTTTTAGGCATAGTTGTGATTTTATTAAGTTCATCATGAATCTCCATTTGGTCATCATCGGATAATACTGTTTGTGGTGGACTTGATAATTTCGAATCTCTCGATATCGAAAAATCATTTGATTCATAAGAATTATATTCATAATTATGCAAGTATACAGAGTTATCCGATATTATTGATGATTCATTTTCTACGCTTGTTTTGTCTAAATTTGTATTCAATTGAGCTGGACTTATGAGTAAATTGGCATCTATACTCATATCATCATCCAAGTCATTAAAATCGTATGCATGCATGTCATTATCGAAATTATCAATATCTAACATATGTTTATTTATGTCATCACTATCATTCTTTGATTTCTTATTTCTATTCCAAAAGTATCTCTTTTTGAAAACTGCTTGTTCATCGAACATACTTTGTGAATTACTATTAGTACTAAATATATTCAGTTTAAAATAATTCATAACTTTCCTAGTTGAAGAAATTTCATCTTCTGTTAGTTTGAATCTAGTGTCCAATGAGATATCTGTTTCAAATAAATCATTTATTCTACCATCACCATCTCTATTCAAGAATTCATATTCATAATAATGCGGCTTATCGAAATGATATCCAGATATAGATAGCCTTCTTGGGTCAATTGCCTCTGGTTCTGGTTCTGGAGTGGACATCAATGTATTACCTGTTAGGTCATTGGAGATATTTGTGGTACCTAGGCTATTGCCATTGTGTGAGTCAATTTCCTTAGGTAAAAGCTGTAAATTAAACTGTTGTTCATTTTGATTATAAAAATTAAAGTTGAACAAGGTATCCTTTGAATCAACTCTTGTTAACGCCATATTCCCGAATATGCAATACCAGCTAATCCCAATCTTATTTTATTAAGAAACCAAAAAAAAGAAAAATGAAATAAAAAAACAGAAAAGATTATAGAATGCTTATTTTAAGAATCAATTGTTATTCTAATCCTTCAATTTTATATTAATGAGATCAGAACCGTTTAGAAAACTTGGATTTTAAACGATTAGTTCTTTGCTGTTTCTTAAATATTGATTTTTAATTTTGTTTTTAACTTGATCTTTAGAATAAATATACCCTAAGTCCTTCAATCAGATATAGTCTTGATCTACTAAATATTTTTCTTTAATATCAAACAACATATATACCTATATATATACGTAACATAAGAATCTATCTAATTAAAGTTCAATATTTAGTATATATTGATATCACTTACTCCCAAGAATATTGAACCCACATATATAAGCCAGACATAGATTTCATAAAAGAATTCACTCTATGAGCCTAGCTAGATTACGATTACGATTACGATTACGATTACGATGACGATTACGTATTACTTTATACAGAGTTTAGATAGATTGCAAAAGAATACTAAATACTTAATAATTAGCGAAATGTTCAAAAAATAAAATAATATTGAATCATTAGAGTACAAATTATTCTAAGCCTCAAGAAGAACTGGGTTAGTCGAAATCAAAAAATGTAATTAAAATATTACCGAACGGGATGGGCCAGGATGGAATGAAATATAGAGATGCCACACAAATTAATTTTATATGGGTTGTTTTATTAAAAGTCAAAGTAAAATCAAAATGAAAAAGTACAAATAATATCTCTCCTCCCTGCAGAACAAACTTAAGTTAAGCTGGAATTACAGGTAAAAAAAAAAAAAATGAAAATAGAACATGAAGGCTACTAACCACATTAGCGAAATTATTAATTACTAACATGAAGAGGGAAGATTTAAGAAGGCAAAAAGAGTGGATATTTTTATGTTCGTGATTTTTTTACTTTCTCATTTTCCTTTTTTTACCATAGGATAAGGCCAGAAGAAGATTCATTACTGTGTAGTTAAGAAGCAAGAGAGGTTAATATATGCATATGAAAGATATGTAGTATCTACACTACGTTGGTTAGTTTGGTTAGAAACGTACTAACTTAAAATAGTTAATCATCTCAACTGCGGCTATATCCATGTTTCCGAAGAATGAATGGATGGATGCATAAGATATATAATGTTCAATTGTTGTTATGCTAGATAAATATTCAAGAGAGGTTAAATGTTACTTTGGCTTGGGTAAGAAAGAGAGTTATATATAATTTTATTTAGAAAATGATTTAAGAAGAATAGCACAGTAAAGTAGTGGCTTATTTTTATCAGATATGATATGATATGATACCAGTTCCTGTTTACCGAGAGGCTTTTACAAGCTAAGAGATTTTATTTTTCTTAATTTTTACAGGCCGCAGTTACACTTTGATGTTCCTTGTATGAAAAATAGAGAAGAATGATAATAAAAAAAGGTTGCTAATGTACTCAACTTCAAGAAAAGAAAGATTTAGAGAAGAGAAGAGAGGTACTGAAGCAAATGCGTACAACATCTTGTTGTTATTGTTGTTTATACAATGATGGTCTATGTGTTGTTGTATACCACTAACAATATCAAATATATATGTTTTTTTGTATAAATATAATTGATTATTGGGGCGGTGGAAAACTCTGGTAATTATAATATGTGGTAGAAGTAGATGAGTGAAAGTACATGAGATAGGTATGATGCAAGCTGGATCTAATGATTTCCATTTTACTTGGTAATGAATTGGACTGAATGTTAATATATAAAGCAAAATGTCCTGACATTTATTAGCAACCGTGGGATTTTAATTTTATTTTTTTGGCTGCCCCTCTCTGCCCCTTCTACCCCCGGTTAATTTAATTTTAAAACAAGTCTGTAACCGAGGAAAGGATTAGGAAAAGAGAAAGGGATACATACGAATCCGAAACTAGAGAGCTTGAACAAGGAATTACGTATACTTGTTTCGTAGAAAATCAAGTAATATTATAATGAAGTAAAACCTAAAGAAATCTTAGAATCTTGGTATAATTGAATTGTTCTCTTTTATTGTGTATCACGGTGAAATCAATGATATGGGAAAACTGATGCAAAAAAACACATAGAAATGAAACACATGTAAAACTATTTCTTTATTTAATATAGAGCTTCACGAGCACCTCAAACTAAAGTCTGACTGTAACAAATGTCTAACCATTCGTCATACACGGTTAACTATTAATTTTCCCATTTCTCATTTGACAACCTCTTAAAGAAAGAGTAAAGTTTCTTATTTGGGAATTATTTTTTTCAATCTGTTAGTTTGATCCAGATTAAAAAAAAAAAAAACATCTCGCAAACATCCAAGTAAAAAGAAACGACTTTAAAATCCACTTCTGTGTCGAAGTCTTGAAGATCTGGGGACGGCCAAGATATAATATCGCTGTATACGTGGTTTCCATTGGGGCAGAGCCCTTGGATGTTATAATGTCTAATTTAAACGGTTTTGTGTAATTTAAAATGTTAATCCATTTTTCTTGTGTTAGGTTCAGGCGGAGACTTTGCTGCAGAAGTGGAATGATTACGGAAATTTTCGCGCGGAAAAATCACTTTCATTATTATCTTTTTTCAATTTCTTTTTAGCTAATTTCTGTATACTTATAGGATTTTATCTAGATAAAAGTTTCAATTAATCCGCAATCATTATTCCGTGGAAATAAAATTGAATAGAAAAGATTATTAATGGAAATAGATACTTGTTACACTTCAAATAGCAGCACTACATGGTAAAAATGAAAATGAATTTTAATATCAGTGTCCTTGATTTAGAATTAAAATATAGAGTTCTATAATGAAAAAAAACAATACAATACAATCTTGCTACTACTGCATGTGAAATATAGAAACCCTTGATTCAATTAGTATTGTGCGGCGATAGATCAGATTTTTTTGTAGTAATTTCCATTCTAATTGTGCTTCCACACCCTGTTAATATTATATTCTAGACTAATTGAAAAGCAACATTGACTAAATTAGGAAGAGGTAACACAAAGAAAATGAATATCACATGATGAGAGAAGAATGTATCGTCGACAGGCACTGATGATATTTATTTGAACAGAAAGAGATATATATTTTTTCTGCTACCTTATTTTACAAGGAACTAGCCACGGAAATAAAAGGTCACGTGAGTAGCATTTTTCTTTACTTTAAGTTAAGAGATATTATCGAAATAGATGAAAAATAACTAAGAATTTGATCCAAACACTATTTTTTTTTTTGCTCTATTTTTATTGACGTCTTGACTTCCAACTTGTTATTAGTACCAAATTTGCTTACCACTTCTTTAACTAATTAGGGAAACGCATTTTATCACTGCAATATATTGAAAATTAAATCCTTTAAGTACTTGCCTGATATTGAGGTTTTTTTTCCTGTCACAGTTGCAGAGTTGTGATCCGATTTACTACCGCAGAATTAATCTCCTGGTTAAATTCCATTGGATGTTGAGACACGGATTTGCTACTCTGAAATTCTGACGTCAATCAATTAGTAAATTGATATTTTATGCATATATTTTGTACTCTTGTTTGAGCTTGTCCTTGTATTTAGTTGTCTTATATTCAATTATTTTGAAATAGACAGGTCAAGAGTAAAGAAGCAGTTGCTAGATACAGTTAATTTCGTGAGAGCTAATTATGTAAATTATGCAAAAAGAACGCAATGTCTATATTCGTTAAATATATATATAAATTTATAATTTTATAAAGTTTATGTAGTAGGAGGATGTATCAAAAATTATTAGTCGTTCACTTCTTTATACCAAAAAAAGAAAAAGAACCACCGCCAGTAGATAAATGGTCAACCTTACCCTTTCCAGCAGAGTATGATTGTGGTAATTGTTCCGATTGGACTTTTGATATTGGAACATCACCATCTATAACTCCAACATGTGTCTTATTATTTGAAAGAGATTGCTGTTGTTGCTTTGATGATGACGATTGTGCTTGTGGTGGTGTTGTAGTTACTGTACTTGATTGATAATTGTATCTTTTTAAATTACTAACGGGATTAGTTGGAAACTTCTTAAGTGGGATTCCCGTGGAGTTAGCATTATAAATATCCGCAACCGATGTTCTTGGCGAGATTGGTACTTGAGTTTGCTTGATACTTAGGCTTGAAGCTCTTCCATCGCCATTTGGTATACTAGGCGTCATACTAAAATTAATATTTGACGATCTAGGTGAAACGGATTTCGGTTTTGAGGAATTGGCAACATTGCTTCCCAGACTACTATTTGATCTTTGTTGGAAAGTTTTATTACTCCAAAAAGAGCCGAGATTTTTTAAACCTTCTTCATCTTTCTTGATGTTCAGCAAATTTAAATTAGAAGCATTTAAGTTTTTCCTAATCTTTTTTAGTTTTCTAGATATATTCACACAATTTAATGATCTTGCCATTAACTGTATATCATTCGTTAAAACAGATGTTCTATAAATGGATTTCATGACGTAATCAACTGGAGGTAAAGCATTAGGAGATAACAAATCTTCGATTGTAGGAGAATCATATTTAGAACAATTATCCTTCGGTATATTTAGTACTGATGCAGAGTTCGAAAGATTCTTCTGATGATCATTATTGATATTCCTACTGGGACTATTAGATGATGGAACTTGACACAAACCTAGCAATGGGTCGATGGATTCTTCATTTTCTCTTTCACTAATCTTTTTGCTCATTTTAGAGGCAGACAAAACACCTAATTCAGAATCGAAAACATCTAAGTCGGATAGAGAAGAGCTACTACTATCGCTGCTATTTTCTGTTCCATCCTCAAGATCTAGCTTCTCAATATTTTCAGGCTTTTTATCAAAAGTCTTTTTATCTTGAGAGTTACTATGACTATTCATCTCAGATATTTCATCTAAAGTTACTTCTTTCATACTAGCTTCAATATCTGTAATTGTGCTTTCTTGATTTAAGTCATTTTCTGATTCCTCTAACGTATGATCATTAATTTCATTCTGTAATATTGATGACTTTTTAACTTTACTTCCATTTAACCCAAAATTCGACAACCTTTGTCCGTGAGGAGGAATGTTTGGTGGAAGGACAATCGATCCAATTGAGTTAAAACTATCCCTAGGACCACCTTTGAATAAAGGTTGAGCTACATTTGGAAAGGAGCCAATACTTGAATTTCTTCTATTGCAGTCAGCATCGCTGCTATCATTAGTGGAACACGAAAATATACTTGACATCCTGTTAACAAGTCCGATATCATAAAATCCAGTATCAATGTTTTCTAATGCTTCTTTCAGTTTAAGTAGACCGTTATAGTTTTCATTATTCTCCAAATTATTTTTGGCTTTCTCAGAATCGTTGGAGCTATTTTCTAATGTCGAAGTTCGTATAACTTGGAGTAATATATTGCACATATCGAATAAACTTTCTTCCTTTCTATCAACCACTGTATATAGCAATTCTGATATCATATTATTAAGTAAAGGGATCTCATAAAATTTTGATAATACAAATAAGTTTAGGACAACGGGAATCAGTGGCCATTTTGGATTGTCTTGCCCAGTATAAAAAAATTCTGTTAATGCTCTAACAGTTGCACTTGACCAGGGCATATAAAGACTTCTTGGCGTCAATAATGGTTCAAGTTCTGGAACGTTATTTGATATAGCACTTCCAGTACTTGCAATACTCAGAGTGATAGAAGGTGATCTAGCTTCTAATTGAGGATTTGAAATACTACTACCTCTAGATCTACTATAGGTTGCTTTCATGAATGCAGACTTGAACTGTGGCCTTGTAATATCAACTTGTAAGTTAGGATTTAAACTTTTATCTTGCATTAGCTGGTTATCTAATGATTTTGGAATGCTATCCACAAGTGGGAAAGGTATATCTGGAGAACTTAAACGATGAAAATTAGGTGGACTAGTAGAAATGCCTGGACTGCTTGCAGCTGAGAAATAATTATCAGCAATTGAATCATTTCTTCTAGATATAAAAGTGTTTGGATAGATAGGGAAATGAGGTAATGCCATATTTGGAGCATCTAGCTGTGGTGGAAGTGGGATACTCAAAACACCCAAAGAAGGAGAGTCCGTTATATTTCCCATACTTGCATGCATGTTATTACCCATTCTATCAGAACTTGAACTTACAAATGATATAGAGCTTCCTTGTGAGGCGATTGATGGATTTCTTGAACTATGCGAATTTGTGATATTCCTAAAATTCACTGAATTGTCTTGTGATATAAATAAAGGATTTGGATGAGACAAACGCCGTGGTATATCTAGCTTTTTTGATTTAAGTAAGTCCATATTTGAAGATACAGCCAATGATGATCTTCTTTTTATGTTTGCTGATATATTACCCTTTTCTGAAGATTGGCTAGAGTGGGCAGATTGATTTGAATTGTTTGATTGGAAAGATTGTATGGATTGAATAGACTGATTTCTTTTAGGAACTTGGCTTTGTTCGCCAAATGGTACCCTAAATACCAGTCCACTTGTTGAGCTTGTAGTGGATGACAATTCAAGTTTCGAAAGGCTCTTCACATTAATATTTTCATAATGTTTCTTTTTAAGCAATGACCTAATTGAAGATACAGGATCATCTACGTCATCATCAGTATTACAGAGATTTGAAATAAATGACCCTCCAACAACATGGGATAAAGGATGTTCTCCAGAGCCCATACTACTGACAGATCTTCTTGGTTTCAGATCCAAATTCTTTTGAAACATAGAACTTGGCGTCATGGGCGATTTTCCTTTATTAGATGGATCATCTAAAGGCGCTGTAAATGAAACATCTGAATTTCTTCTGTCATTTTTCGGATAATAAGGTGAGTTTTTGGGAGAATACTTAATTATAGAAGATTGAGTCCCAGCATTCTCATATTCAGCAAGCACTTCGGTATAACTCTTGGATAATAGCATATCGAAATAACGCCCCCACCTTTTTCTTAAAAGATATATTGGCACACTAATAGATTCACCATCATCAGTAATAAATTCAAAGTCCGATAAGGATGAGCCGAATATCTCCATAGCATCTTTACCAAGTACCTTTGCATATGGTTGGAATGCAGATGGTATAGCTTTGAATTCCACTGGAGGTGCAATATATCGTATATAGCTTTCGAATTGTGAAGTAGCTGTTGAAGCATAACTTGGCTTTCTAAAAGAATTCAATTTATCCGAGGTGATAGAATGTAATGAATAGTCATTTGCGTTTAACCCAATTGGAGATGAAGCGGGTAATGACATGGTTGAATACCTACTACCTGAACCAAGTTTACTATAGAGATTAATCATTGGCAAATTTATTATTAAGAGCGAGTCGAATTTTTGAACCGAAGGTAAATTGTCCTCGGGATCATTAGTACCCATAAAGATAGACTGATGGTGGGATTTCCACAAGAATACTTTCCAGTATCTATGTGTGTGATTTTCCATTCCCCTATGGTTACAGTATGCATTAATCCTTGTCCATTTCCCCGTATGTATATCGTAAGCATAACAATGGAAGTTATAAGGTTTGCAATCTGGGTAAAAGCCTGCACAAATGATATTATAACCATAATAATCACCAGTTGGGTGTGATAAGTTAAACGGCACTCTTAGAAGTTCTTGGTTTTGAACTGAAGCTGTATCCATTCTCATACCATGTGAATCAGGTAATAAAGGCAGTGCGACATAGGGAGATAATTGATTTTCTGTATTGTTGATTCTTTTATGAGAATTTTCAGGATCGAATGGATCAAGACGATTATTTGCACTATCTGAAAAAATATTCTGTGGATAATAAAATGCCAAAGCTGGGATATTTGCTTCATTATTTTCTACTAAAATTGAAAAACTTGTATTATTGGTTAAGGATACATCGTTACCATCTATATTTGTTTTCATATGATCTTTAACATTTGGATTTAGTTCAAACTCCCAACAGTGTTTTGTAATATTAAAAATATCGATTGTAGAAATTGGTTCATCCATATTATTTAAACCACCAACAATTACAATTTTAGTGTCTCTAGTTTCATCATTTTCATTCTTAACATGGACAGAGTGGTTAAATCTTCTTGTAATACGAGGATCTTCGCTTATTAATGACCATACTTTCGTTTTTAAATCTAATTTCCATAATGAATTTGTAGCTATTAGTTCGTATTCACTTTCTGGAGAGACAATTAGTCCACCAAACATATATAATGAAGAATTTGTATAACACATAGAATGAAACAATCTTGATTTTAGCTGTGGATATTTTGGAGTTATTGCTTTCGAACTTGGATCGTTTGTATATGATTTTGTAGAATATAGATCATCATTACTATTGCCTTCGACCACGGTTTTTATTCTTGTCCATGACCTTGATATCAAATCTAAAGCAAAAAGTTCAGGAGATACCCATTCTGATAAATTTTTAAATAATTTCCCACAAGTTTTCTCTTTAGCAAAATACATCATAATTTCTTGTTGTAAATTTACAGTATCCACTCGCTCTAAATTCAATGCCATGGTTAAACCACCATGAACGAATAAATCTGATCTAGCTATCGTAGAGGCAGCACCAGTACGACAATCTAAAGTCAATCTTCTCTTCGCCACTTCATCGAAATGTCTTGCATGCGCTGGTAATTCTGGTAATTTTAAACTATAACAATGTGTTGAGGAAGGATGTAGTAATGGCATGATTGTGAATTAATTTATATGAATCTATAATTGCAAAAACAGATGTATGATAGTATGCTAGTTGGGTTACAAAAATGGTTGATAACTAATCAATTTAGTTGTTATTTGTAGTGATTTGTATTATCTTGGAGCTTTCAGACCAGTTCAAAATAGTAGAAGTTGTAGAACTTTTAAATATCAGTAAAAATAGAATTTCCTCCCCTACAAACAGACAATAAATAGATTGTAACAATACAAATCCGCGTATGTTAGTTTGTAATAGATAGTATCTTGTCTGCTGGGGAAGACTTTAACCCTACAATACCCTATATTGTATAGATATATATATATATATATATGTGGATAGGTAAGCGTCAACAGCGTTGGATAAGAAATTGTTACCAAGTGAATAAAAGATTAACCCAATATATAGAACAATCCATTAAATTAAATACTGATACCAAGAAAACAAGTATGATTAAACATTCAAAAAATGTATATCCAACAATTACAGTTACAATAATTGTAGTACTAATGACAACAGCATTGAACATACTATAATATATAAAAGAATCAATTATTATTTAATCAGTTCGAAGGTTTCGAATTCAATTAAATTCTTCAACAAATCGCTCTTTCTTTTCTTGAAATTTCTGACAATACCAATTCATATATATGATAAAACTAATTTCGAAACAACTTCTACAACTGTTTCTCAACAATATCAGAACTGACAAGTGCTATCCCATCTCATCCCATCTTGTCCTATCGTTAAAATAATAAAAAAAAACTTTTTGAGTCTTTTCTTTTTTTTCGAGCTTTCCTTTTGTCTCTTCTGTTTTTGTGTTCCGCTTTTCTTTTGTGAACAGAAAAATTTCAAATTTCGGAAAAAGCTATACTCGAATATATTTCTGCGTAAGTAGTGATATATGAATCTACGCTTTATCCCAAGGACTAATTTATTTTTTACTTTTTGCATTTTTCCCTTGCGTTTCTTTTTAATCGAAAATGTGAATGTAATTGTGATTTAAACAAGAATAACTAACGGTTAATATGTAATAATGAGAAAAGGAAAATTAGTGTACGTATTTCGGCCAGTAAAGGTAGCATAATAACGAACAGCATCAGTGCATGCATATAGTGGTAAAAGTAGGTATAATGATATAATATATATAATATAGGCAAGTGTCAGCTGATAAATACTAAAAAGGTGGTAATGTTGTATATGGAGTGGTATGTTTTACAGTTAAAATGCATTTTTGTGAGCTACATGTGTAGTCATTCAGCGGTTATCAGAGTTATTGTTTGTGCCTTGGGAATCTTGATTCGTATTAATTAATATCTGTTAGCTGTTTCCAAATTCGGTAGGGGGGGCAGGGAAGGAAGGGGGGAAAAGTATATAGTTGTTGGCGACGGGGCCCTCTTCGTCATTGCGACGTAATCTTATTGGGGGGGTGATAGCATTTTTAAAAAATAATGTAGCGAGAAATAAGAAATGACTATATATACGAATTAGGAATGGCACAGGGATGAGAATAGTTTAGAAGAGTATTCTGTAGACCTGGTCCATTTCTACTAGGAATTGAAAATACCCAGGAGCTAAAACGTTTAGCTGTGTAATTAATATGGTCTTTGAATTTCTTGTTTTATCTTTGGATCATAAAAAGCTTAATAAAAATATTTTAACGATAAGAAAGACACACAGTACAAAAAATTTGAAAAAATGGCAATTGTCGAATGACCATGGAGATTACATTCGGTAACTATAAATTTATTTATTGAGGTGGCATTAGTAATGTCAAACATAGAATTAGATTGAACAGGACAGTAAGCACTAAAATATACGATATTATATCTGAGGTTAATTAAATGTTCTAAATAAATTTCATTTTTATGGTTTCTTTTTGTTTTCATACTTTTAATGTTATTTCATTTTCTTTTATTTTTATTTCAACCAGTTCTTTCTTACTTTGCGACTTGGTTATTCATAACACTGCGGAGACCCATGCTAGCCCAAATAGACATAGTGCTAATGGATACACTTGAACAAATCCTTTTGACTTAGTTACATATGAAATCGAGGTAACCGACCATAAGAGGCATAATCCTAAGATAATTAGTTTAAATATTCCCAAAATTCGTACTTGCCAATTTTGTTTATTCTTTAATATTAATTTTAAAAATAATGGTAAAATGACTTGCAATAATAATGATTGAATAACTTGAGGGAATAAACAATATCCAGATATTGAAATATATGAAATTAAAGATCCTGTTTGATACGGTTTGGTCAATCTTAAATGTAATGCCATAACTAATAGTACAACCCAGCATGAAACGAATAAAGTGGAAAATAACGATTTGGCATGTGATACAAATAAAGAATATAATATGATGAATGTTAATGGTGCCCATAAATCACTGTTATTAGAAATGATATCATTATTATCAACTTCAGTAACAGATCCACCGCCAAGGACATCTCCAGTTGGAAAATGTGGGTATACAACTTGCTTCAATCTTGAGTTTATATCCATTAGATCTCTTGTTATAGTCTCCATGACTGTCTCGTCAAGAGTACCCCTGTTCAGTGGTGTAGTATCTGCTACAATACCACCATCGGTCCCAATTGGTGCATCAATGGATCCACTAGGAATAGCAGTAGTACCACCACTACTATAATTGATTTCAGGTCTAGAAGACTTATCCTTCTTATTCTTTGATGAAGTATCTGGTTCTATGTAGTCTGGTTCAACGAACACATCTGCTTCAGAAGACATTACTATTTATATGTATCAATTGTATAATGTTAATCGTAAATAGCAATTGTGTAGATTCAGCCTAGACACAATTGAGTATGAATAGAAGTCCTTATTAAAGATAT
This sequence comes from Vanderwaltozyma polyspora DSM 70294, assembly GCF_000150035.1. Lineage (NCBI taxonomy): Eukaryota > Fungi > Ascomycota > Saccharomycetes > Saccharomycetales > Saccharomycetaceae > Vanderwaltozyma > Vanderwaltozyma polyspora. The sequence continues at coordinate 114,118 of NW_001834679.1, forward strand.
AGGGTTTGATTTATACTAAGTTGAAGATAAAAATTTAAAAAAGTAGAAGAGATTGCTGTCAGAAGGAAGGCAACATAGGTTTTTTAATCCTTTAAACTTCGCATTTGAAATTTATTCAGAGATTGTTCACGCATTATGTCGTTCATCATGATAAGGTAGCAAATTCTTTTATTTTAAAATTTCAACTATTTGGTAAATTTTAATTATACCCATTGCAAGATTCGAACACAGAGAATCTTATTGATTGTCAAAGCAATTCAGAGTCCTTGTGTTGGATTCCATCTGGAACCGTACAGCGTTACTACCACTGAGCTATGAGGGTTTATAAAACCAAGAATTTTGCAAGAATCAGAATATATGGTGCGTATGTATTATTTGGCCTTTAATTATTATTTAATTGTATATTGAATTTGGTATACGTTAGAATGAAGGCTGGTAAGCGTTTATTCTATAGGATCTTAAGGTTGGAGATCTGTAAGTTAAAGTAAATATACTTGTTAATAATAATAAATTTCTATATTCTTTTATGTACAAAGTAAGATACTAAATAATATACAATAATATACAATGATCTCTTTAAATATCAATGTTAATAGCATGTAACAACATTCTTGTAGTGACACATATTTCTTCACCTTCAAGGTTCGTATGAAGTAACCTCGAAGTAGTCTCGAAATAATACACGTAAAGGATAGAACGTGATTTTATTATTTTGTACGAATTGTTTTCACGATCTAGAGCGACACCGTCACAGTGGAAAAATATACTTCAACTGAAATGATTCCAACTGATCACTCCACCGAACATGACAGTTTCTAATTGTTGTTGTTGAAATTGTTGATCATTCTTAATAGGTGACATATTTATTAAATTATACTTCTCAGTGAGGATTTTATATATAATATAAATAATAATATGAATATTTAAAGATAATCTTGGAAATCAAATGATCCTAATCTTGAGATTAGTGTCCGTATTTATACGTTTAATCTTCGATCTCACAATCTTATAATTACTAATCATTAATTCTAACAATTCCTTTCACTCTCACTCAAGTATTTTAGTCTATTGGTAATTTGCCAATAATATTCTTTTTATTTTTTTTCTAGAATGTGCTACAGTTTTGCAAACAATAGATAACCTAATTGTTAGTAATTACATGATTAGCTATTTGTATACCATGTTAATGAGTTGATTTATGTTCCAACTTCATAGATATATCTATGATGTCATGAACATTGTATAAAGTAGTCGCGTGTGAGTGGAAATAAAGAACATTCTGGAACCTTCTAGGTCAGAACAGATTCTATTTCTAATTTCTAATTATAGATTAAAACAACACGGACAATATATATTATACTGCTTGTAATTTTTTATTTAGTGTGCTATAATTGCGATTTACAGTCATTCTTGATTTCACTCGACTCATCATAACTCATACAATGACATTCATTTTATTCATACTATAGATACAGTCCCTTTCTAAGTGACATTAATTCTATGGCTCTGTTCAGATATTCTTAATGTGATATATAGCCATAAATGAAGACTTTTAAATAGAATTAAGTTTTAGTTTAAAGTTTTCCAAAATTTAATATTTGGGTATTCAAAAACGTCAATATAAGCTAAATTTATTAATTTAGCATATTTTACCAGGAATTTTGTTTTTATCTCCGATTTCCTATAATGCTGTAAAATTCTTATATATTTCATTATCAGATATAAAGGTGATTATCTATCTAGATTATTCTTTTATAACAACTTCAATTTTGAATTGTTCATAGAAGAATGAACTAGAATATTATTATTATGGAGTCACGGGATACATAATTGTAGAAGTTGGCACGTCATCTTCACTTCTGAAATAATCCAGGAGCTAATTAGGCTTCAAATGACTGTAAGCGAGAGCAACGCTAACCAAATTGTTTAAAAACTGAACTAACTGACTTAATATTATGGAATAACTCAAATCCAGAAATGCTGACCTTGGCCATGTGACGTTTCTTATAAAGCAATATTATCATGTCTCACGAGTGTCTGTCCGAAGTGAAAATTCTTCAAGGCATCTTGAAGTATAAAAGAACCTTATGTAACGTCATATATTAAGTAACTATGTATCAGAATAAAGAAATGATCCAGTTATCTAGTAAACCAGTGACAATGACAGTTGAGACCAATCCTACAATCCAGTAAGAAATATAGATTTGTCAAGCTTTACTAGGAGTAAATGTACGGAAAATAGATGCAGTGGCCTATTATAGAGAATCTGATGGTGGTAACTCACTCTCCTCTTGTAACAGAACAGTGTGTATAGCATAAATAGTTTTGTATTAGAACTGAAAATTTTCTGTTGTGACTTTAACTTGGATACTCGAGGATAAAGTTTATGTCACTATTGCTATTTTTCGTACAAGGTGAATGTATCGATTTCTCTAATATATAAAAGGAACAAATTTTCTGTTCCGATATATAAAACTATTTATGTTATATACACTACTCTATTACAAGAGGAAGAGCGAGTTACCACTCACTGACCTCAGTAATAGGTCAAACGTACCTATTTAACGCATATCTACTCTCATCATAAGCTTGTTGTAACCTAAATGTATGAATTCCATATATAGGTTTACAGATTATTCATATCACGTGATAAATGACATTTGTTGCCCTAATGACATAAATGCAAATATTAACAATATGACCTAAGAGATAGATTATAGATCTGTATGGTTCTAGAACATTCTTATGAGCTGAAAGATTATATTTATAACCCTAATCATTTTAATGAACAATGATTACTAATGATATGAAGAAATAGTCTGTCAATAGTATTGACAGCAATTATTATGATAGATTCCAATAGCTCGATAATGATGATCTACTTGATCATCTGAGCAATTGATGATCATGTCATAGGAAGTGGAGTGCAAAGGCATCACTATTTTTATTATAATTAATTAATAATTCTGAGATTATGAGATTGGATCTAAACCTATAAAATGGCATGACATTTTGGCACATCTAAAATATTGTTTATTCCAAATATTAATATATATTTATTTAGTTACAATTTATAAGACACTACGGAGAAATAAATATAAATATTATATTAAAAGCATCTTGTATCAATCACCAAAATGAATCAATCAGATATTACTTTTACATCTGAACAAAACTTAAAGCTCTTGCCATTTTGACATTTTCTCCTTTCATAAACGGGAGGAATCTATACATCAACCTTGTACAAAAAACAAGAAATAACGACATAATATTTACTCTAGAGTATCCAGCCTAAAGTTCCAGTAATTTAGCATCCAACAATAATGAGATAGCTCTCTTAAAAGAATCTTAAAAAATTCTTAATATCCTGTATATGTAGTCATTGGGTTTTCTACAGAATCACAATTGAAAATGCTCGTGTAGCTCAGTGGTTAGAGCTTCGTGCTTATAGTTGCAGTCGGTTTAACCGAAGCATTCTGTACTCTAGTCTGCTAAATACAGACAGTGAAAAAGCAACGCGACCGTCGTGGGTTCAAACCCCACCTCGAGCACTTTCTCATTTTTTTGTTAAGTAAGTTTTTAAAAATCATTATCAACGTTAATATCGATAGTTGTGAAATTTATTTGCGATGAGATTACGGTAATGCATTAAAAGATATTTGAACATGAAGCTGTAAAAGGTGAACAAATGCTATTGCCGTAATTATTCATACTCAAACAGTAATTAAAGTTTTAAAAGGATTAATCATCTCAAGCATAGTTATACCAGTTTTATTTTCTGTTTTTAAGGTTATTATTACAAGAGATTTGAGTGAGAATGGCAGCTAAAAAAGGAAAACCTTCAAAGAAAGGTGGTAACAATAATTCAAATAGAGATGAAATGGAACAAGACGACCGTTTGCAAGCTATCGTTTTAACTGATTCTTTTGAAACTAGGTTTATGCCTTTGACTGCATCAAAGCCTAGATGTTTATTACCTTTGGCAAATATTCCATTGATTGAATACACTCTGGAATCTTTAGCGATGGCTGCTGTTAAAGAAGTTTATTTAGTCTGTTCAGCTCATGCTGACCAAATTATCGAATACATCGAAAACTCAAAATGGAATTTACCTTGGTCTCCATTTAAAGTCACCACAATTATGTCGCCGGAGTCACGTTCAATTGGTGATGCAATGAGAGATATTGACAATAGAGGGATTATTACCGGAGACTTTATTTTAATAAGTGGTGATTTAGTTACAAACATTGAATTTGATAAAGTGTTAGAGTTCCATAAGAAGGCTCACCAAAATGATAAGGATCACATTTTAACTATGTGTTTAAGTAAAGCTACCGGTTATTACAAAACAAGATCTATCCAACCAGCTACATTCATATTGGATAAATCCAACAATAAATGTATTTATTATGAAGATATCCCATTAGCTCATTCCAAATCAAAATCTGCCTTGTCTATCGATCCTGAATTGTTGGAAGATGTTGAGGAATTCTCATTGAGAAATGATTTAATTGATTGTAGAATTGATATCTGTTCTCAACAGGTACCTCCATTATTCCAAGACAATTTTGATTACCAATCTTTAAGATCTGATTTTGTCAAGGGTGTTATCTCAAGTGATTTGTTGAGAAAGGGTGTCTATGCTTATATTACCGATGAATATGCCGTTAGAGCTGAAAGTTGGCATGCTTATGATGTCATGTCTCAGGATTTCTTAGGAAGATGGGCCTACCCAATTGTTTTAGATGCAAACTTTTTAGAAGATCAAACTTACTCATATGAATCATCTCATATTTATAAAGAAAAAGATGTTGTTTTAGCACAATCATGTAAAATAGGTAAATGTACCGCTATTGGTTCAGGAACAAAAATTGGTGAAGGCTCTTCCATCGAAAATTGTGTTATTGGTAGAAATTGTCAAATTGGTGAAAATATATCAATTAGAAACAGTTATATTTGGGACAATACCAACATTGGCAATAATTCTATTATAAACCATTCCATTATTGCATCTGATGTTAATGTTGGAGCCAATGTCTTAATTAATAAGGGTTGTGTCATAGGCTTTAATGTCACAATCGATGACAACATGGTTGTACCAGAGTCGACAAAGTTATCATCCGTTCCAATCAAATCAGGAAATAACGATATGTTCTCTCAAGGATTATCAGAAGATAGTGATAGTGAAGCAGCAGAATCAGTTATTGATAAATCTACCAAATGTGATGTTCTGGCTGTTGATATTGTAGGTGAAAATGGTGTTGGTTATGTATATGAAAGTGATGTTTCTGATGATGAGGAGGACAGCATCTCCGGAAACTTAAAGAATGCTAACTCTTTGGTAAACCAGATGGAGGAATTATATTTAAGTGATGATTCTATTGCTTCTGCGACTACTAAGACCAAGAAGAAGAGAACAATGTCCTCCAATAGTATGTATACCGACAAAGATGATACTGAGTTTGAAGATGATGAAGACTTTGAAGAGGAAGGTATTGCGACTGTCGAAAGAGCTATCGAAAATAATCATGATCTAGATACTGCTATGTTAGAATTGAATACTTTAAGAATGAGTATGAACGTAACTTATCATGAAGTTAGAACTGTTACTATAATGTCGATGTTAAGAAGAGTGAATCATTTTATCTTTACTCAAACATTAGGTGCTAAGGAAGCTGTTGCTAAAGTATTCAACCAATGGGGTATGCTATTTAAAAGACAATGTTTTGAAGACGAAGATTTTATTGATCTGATTAATATCATTCTGGATCAAGTTCTAAAAATTGACTTCGAAAAACCTGAGTTAATTTTATTTGTAGCATTGAATTCTCTGTATGACAATGACATTCTAGAAGAAGAAAACATTTATGAATGGTGGAAGACTATTTCTCAGGAAACTAAATATAGTTCTGTTACAAGCTTAACTGCCAAATGGGTAGAATGGTTACAAAATGCCGACGAAGAATCTTCAGAAGAATCCTCAGAAGAAGAATCTTAGTATATATAGAAATTATGTTAATGACATTATAAATATTAGGAGTTTATAATTTTATTAGAAAAGATCCAGACAATCATTAAAATATTGTTTTTAGGTACTGTTTTAGTTGGGATAATAGATTAAGCTGTAGAATATAACCAATTATAGATTTTTTTGTTAAATAAAATATACAATTTTAATTAATAACATATTTATTTTAGATTTTGGTTATAAGTTACAACCATTATTGATAATTATTATCTAAATGATCAATTGTCCGTCCAACAACGTGATTATACATATTGGCTTATAGTTTTTAATCATGTGATCTTTTAATTCTGTATTTTAATGTCAACGGAATAAAAAATATAAAAAATATTTCAATGAAGCAAAGGTTAATCGATAATTTAAGACTGGAAAATTTTGAAGGAACTTTGATCTTAAATAGATACAACTGATCAAGCAACCCAACAATTATCAATGGCTCAAGTTTTTAATAATTCACGTTCTGATACTTTATTTTTGGGTGGTCAAAAAGTCAGTGGTGAAGACATCCGTAACCAAAATGTCTTAGCTGCAATGGCTGTGGCAAATGTTGTCAAATCATCTCTAGGTCCAGTTGGTTTGGATAAGATGCTAGTAGATGATATTGGTGATTTCACTGTTACCAATGACGGTGCTACTATTTTGTCTTTATTAGATGTTCAACATCCAGCAGGAAAAATTTTAGTTGAATTGGCTCAACAACAAGATCGTGAAATTGGTGATGGTACAACTTCTGTAGTCATAATTGCCTCTGAACTATTGAAAAGGGCAAATGAACTAGTTAAGAATAAAATTCATCCAACTACTATTATCACAGGTTTCAGAGTTGCATTGAGAGAAGCTATTCATTATATCAATGAAGTTTTGTCTATGAGTGTCGATTCCTTAGGTAAGGAAACTTTAGTTAATATTGCAAAGACAAGTATGTCTTCTAAGATTATTGGCGCAGACTCTGAATTTTTCAGTAACTTAGTAGTTGATGCTATTTTGGCTGTCAAGACTCAAAACTCTAAAGGTGAAATTAAGTATCCAGTCAAAGCGGTAAACATTTTGAAGGCCCATGGTAAGTCATCTAAAGAATCTGTTTTAGTTCAAGGTTACGCATTGAATTGTACTGTTGCATCTCAAGCTATGCCAAAGAGAATTGCTACCGGTAGCGTAAAAATTGCATGTTTGGATATAAATTTACAAAAGGCCCGTATGGCCATGGGTGTACAAATTAACATCGATGATCCAGAACAATTAGAAGAAATTCGTAAGCGTGAAGCAGGTATTGTATTGGAAAGAGTCAGAAAAATCATCAACGCTGGTGCCCAAGTGGTTTTAACTACTAAAGGTATTGATGATTTATGCTTAAAAGAATTTGTTGAAGCTAATATCATGGCTGTTAGAAGATGTAAGAAGGAAGACTTAAGAAGAATTGCTCGTGCTACTGGTGCTACATTAGTTAACTCTATGTCCAATTTAGAAGGTGACGAAACCTTTGAAGCTAGTTATCTGGGAACATGCCAAGAAGTTGTTCAAGCCAAATTTTCGGACGATGAATGTATTCTAATCAAGGGTACTTCTAAACATTCATCTTCATCTGTTATTTTACGTGGTCCAAATGATTACTCATTAGATGAAATGGAACGTTCCTTACATGACTCATTATGTGTAGTTAAGAGAACCCTGGAAAGTGGTAATGTCGTTCCAGGTGGTGGTTGTGTTGAAACAGCACTAAACATTTACTTAGATAATTTTGCTACTACTGTTGGATCTCGTGAACAATTAGCTATTGCCGAATTTGCCTCAGCTTTATTAATTATTCCAAAGACTTTAGCTGTCAACGCGGCCAAGGATTCAAGTGAATTAATTGCTAAATTGAGATCATATCATGCCGCCAGCCAACAAGCTAAGCCAGAAGATGCCAAGAGAAAGAACTACAGAAACTATGGTTTAGATCTGATAAAGGGTAAGATAGTGGATGAAGTTAGTACTGGTGTATTAGAACCTACTATTAGTAAAGTTAAATCTTTGAAGTCAGCCCTTGAGGCCTGTATTGCAATCTTAAGAATCGATACAATGATCACTGTTGATCCTGAACCTCCAAAGGAAGATCCACATGATCATTAACGACATTAAGAATCAACAATTTTTTTTCTAAGAAGAGAAAGAAAAATACTAAATAAATAATAATCCACAAATATAAATCAATCAAAGAGAGAAAAAGAGAGAAAGATAGAAAGAGAGATGGAAAGAAAGAAAAATAATAAAGAGGGAGAAACAGGATTAGGTAAAAAAAACATTCAAGGTATTCCTACTATGCATTTATTTATATTTTTTTCTTTGATTATTTGGTAATTATACCTTCAAGAATTTTTCTTTGGATAGTCAAGAATTAAATGGTAGCACTATTTAATTAATATTATTCCATGCGTGTTCAATATTTTTTCTTGATTACCGACTTTTCTTTTTCTAATATTGTGAATAAAGTCAAATTTACCCTTATATCCTTTGAATGTATTTTTCCGTATTTTATTTTCGAAAATTATATTATCTGTCTATCGAACCATCCGTCTATCTAACTATCAATCTATCCTATCAATCTTTATGTATTCTACAGATCAGTATTTTAATATAGAACATATTTTCTAATAACTAAAATAGAGGAAATAGACAATTTATTGTAATCACAATTACTGTCATCATAATAATTTTGATTAACAGTTTTAAAGAATGATGTGATGGAGCCCCCCATAAATTTCAAAAACTGACTAAGCCTTTGTTGAATAGACAATAATTAGTTATTTTTTAATCTTGGCATTGAAATAGAATAGAAAGGGTAATCATTTGTCTTTAAACGAATAGAATCCAACTGTTCGTTCATTTTCTTGTTTCCTCAATTGTCTTGATGCCATTGTATTCTAGTCAATCAATGAATGGGCTTGTTTTATATTATGTACTGATAATCCCTGATGAAACTTTAAGACGTCACTACATTAATTTTGCCTATGTAACTATAAGTATGGATAAATCATGTGATCAGTAACGCACAGTAAGTTTTTATATTTTTCAACAGAATCTTTACAGAATCAGCTTGTTGTTCTTCTCTGCTTGAATATGTAGTAGAAAGATAATATATACGTATATGAATGAATAGCTAATATGTTTCCGTACAAGAAAAGAGCTCGTATAAGTGATACTCTTCTCCAAAGAGATAGTAACAATAAAAATGGGAAAACTAATTACAAGCAAGTCTAATAAACATACTTACTAGGAATAGTAAGTTTATGTTACTGAGAAATAACTGTCAATACATTTTTACAATTCCAAATATTGTCAAACAACAGAACGGCACTTCCTTCATTGCCAAACTATATGTTCTAATCGTTTAAGTATCTCTCCCTTCTAATCTCCTTTTTATTCTCATAATATTAAAATATAGTTAGTAAGGATAACCCAACAGTACTCTGTTTACAACTGCTTTATCCTATTAACCCAATTATCCCATTGCTCTCTACTGCTTTTTTTATTATTTTAATGCCTTTTATTCTATCCCATTTGGCTTTCTAATGGCTGATTTCTTTTCTCTACGTCATTTTAGTAGAAAAAATTATCTAATAATCAAAATTCTATTCGATTTTTTCGATTTTTTCGATTTTAACTGAAAAACCGAATTATTTCAACAATGAAATAACGTTAAAACGTCAAGTCGTTTAAGTGTTACATTCAATTCAATTCAAGTCGACTCGATTTGATTTGATTTGATTTGATTTGATTCGACTTAATGTTTATTGAGAAGATTAATTGTTTGAGGATAGAAGCGAAGATGCTTTAATAATTGGAATTCCAAGACTATTACAGACAGATACATGGACTTAATATTGAATTATCCTATAATTTTGGGAAACTACATTATGGGTCGGTCGTACGTTAAATTCACAGATTTGTTGATAAAAACTACAACAGGACATGTTCAAGTTTTGAATTGAAAAAGTATGGTACCGTAAACGAGATTTTTTTTATGTAAATATTTCTTAGTAACTTTCAATCTAGTAGAGTTCATTCCTAGAAATTGCCATTATGTCACAACTTCTTGGTTCTTGTAGGTTTTTCATTTTCAATAATATGTATAATACTATGTTTCCTTAATTTTTAGATGAATTGTTTCTTTGGGACTTGAAAAGTAACAATTGATTGGGATATCTGTGGTTTTAATTTTCTATTATTTGTTCACTATATCTTCTTGGGTGCTTCTATTTCTCTGCTGCAATAGCAACAATAATAAATAGATTTGGAAATTTGTTTAAAGGTTAACTTAGACAATTTAATGTCCAATTTCAACTTCAATTGAAGTTTTTTGTTGTTGTTAATTTTGTTGCTCAATATCTTTTTAGGTTAGGATTTAATAACACCAACGTCATTATTATTGTATTTCAGTATCCATTTCATCATTTTCCCTTGTTGTCAATTAGAATTATTTAATTGTCTTGAGGGGTCGTTGAAGAAAGATAGAACTATTGTGAGTTACATTCAAGAAACTTAATCTAATTTGTACTGCTTCTGGAATTTTTTAACCAGGCTTAGACCTAAGGAACAATTATACTTTTGGACTGATCCAATTCCTCATTACTGATACAGTTCAAGTATTATTACATATTCTGGTTTACTTGTTACAATACTTAATTCTCCATTACTTTTGTTTTAGTAAAGTGATTGATAGTTTCAAGTAAATAAAAAATTATTGATACCAGTCAAACTTATTTATTTTCTCAATTTATGTTTTTCAATTGCAACTAATTTCTTTATAGTATATATTGTCAACTACCTAGAATTTCGTTAACCTTCAACAAACGCTGAACTACAACTAAAGAAGTGAAGGCAAGTAAACAATAAGCATATTAAAATATTTGGTTCATATTCATTCATTTTTTTTAATAATAGAAAAATACAATATCAATACATTTAGCTAGATATCAATATTATTCATATTCTAATCAGCTTTGTCAAGAGATCTGTAATATATTCAATATCTGGCGATAACCTTAAATAATTCAGATATCAAAAAAGAAAATTGAAAAAAGTTAAGGCAGAGAGATACCCTTCATAAATAAAATATAATGTGCACAGAGGTAAAAACATCAATCAACAAATCTGTTTCAAAACCTAGAAGGAAAAGGAAGGTTGTTGAATTAATTGAAGTTGGTGGTAAAATAGTAAGTAAAACTTCAACAGGTAAAAGAAAGTTTCATAATAAATCCAAAAATGGTTGTGAAAATTGTAAACGAAGGAGGGTTAAATGTGACGAAGCAAAGCCTGCTTGTAAAAAATGTAGTAATATGAAACTAGATTGTAATTATCCAAAAGTTACGCATATTCAAAGTACAATCACGACAACAGTTTATAAAGATGGTACCAAATCAAAATCAGGTGGGATTAAACTTCCAAATCAGAAAAAAAACCAATTACAAAAAGAACAACAAGTCATAGAAGAACAAGAACAAGAAGAAGAAGAAGAAGAAGATGATGATGATGAAGAAGAAGATGAACATGATGAACAAGAAGATAGTATAGACGAGGGAAAAAGTAATAATATCTTAGAAGATCCAGAAACTCCAGCAAACGTAACCGAAACCAAACTCACAGCTACAAATGATCCTATTAAACAGGAGGAATCAAATTTGCTGTTTCATAGAAGACGAGGTTCAATGGTATTGCCTTTGAATTCTCCAGACAAGCAAGGTAATATGGATTCTTTATTACTTCCTTCTTTGTCAACTGTACCTAATTTCGCAAATTCTCAGTTCATGTTACCACAGTTGATGTCGTTGTCAAATTCAGAAAAATTCTCAACTTTTGACTTATCTGGAGGTCCAAACTCTGCAAATGTTAACACATTTGGTAAAAATAATAATATTAACATTCATGGAGAATCGCCATTACAATCTATACCACTGAATGCCAGTAATAGCATAAGTAGTTTGCTATCTGTTAGCAGATTCTCAACTTTACCAAACCTAAATACAAATGCTAACTCTACATCTTTAGGGTTACAATCACAGCAGTCTTTGTCCAATAATCTGGGGGCCACTTTAGCTGGCTCTTTTAATAAGGGCAAAAATAACCATAATATTGGAGGATTAGAAAATGCTCCAGTCAATCCATTGTCGTTATATGGCGACTCTATTGCGTTAGTTAGTAAATTGGGTTTGAATTTAAAAGGTTTAAGTGCATTGAATAGCCCCGGTTTTTCGATGGGCCAATTTGACTTCCAAGATCTTGGAGGTCTAAAAAGTGCACATGCAATGAAGGTCAGCATTGCCGAAGAAGTATTAACAAATATGCATAAGCAGATGACAAAATCTATGAATCTGCGATCTGCTCAAAATAATGCCTTTAAAAATAATAATAATGGAATCGGAAATGTAGGAATGAGCAGATCTGGTTCACTAAACGCATCAATACTTTCGCATAACCCAACCATATCTCCTGTTGTTCCTGTAACTCCAATGACAAGAAATTTAGGAGAAAATGAATCTGGCGTCAATATACTGAATTCTAAACTAGATGGCGACAATAGTAATAGAATGGATACTTCACCTTCAGCTGCCACCCTTGCTGGAAGAGAAACAATAGATGAAACAAAACAGGGTAGTCCAAAATCCAGTAAAAACTCTATGGATGTTTCCGGCAACGATGAAGGTGGCATATCTGACTCTAATGAAAAGTCTGGATCTAATGGAAGCGTTTACAACCTTGTTAGAATGTCTCAGCAGGTTTCTTTAAATCTAGTGGATTTGAAATTATTCTATCACTATTGTACAAAAGTCTGGCCTACAATTATATCGGCTGGTATTACTGGTGTTCAATTATGGAGTGAAGAAATACCCGAGCTTTCATTTGAATACCCATTCTTAATGCATTCCATATTAGCTTTCAGTGCCACTCATTTGTCAAGAAGTGAGAATGGTTTGGAGCATTATGTTTCAAGCCATAGAATTGAAGCTTTAAGACTACTAAGGGAAGCAGTTCTAGAAATATCCCCGGAAAATACTGACGCATTAGTGGCAAGTGCATTAATATTGATAATGGATTCTTTGGCAAATGCAGCCGGTGGTATCAGCAATAAGGACGATGATACTGACTTAGACAAAGGCGATAAATCAGATAATAGTAGTGTAATGACAGGAAGAAGTAGTAAAAGTAGCAATAGCAGAACTACAAGTAGAGCTAGAATAAGTTCAACTATGTCACCAAGTGCGTGGATTTTTCATGTCAAAGGAGCTTCTACCATATTAACTGCTGTATGGCCATTGAGCGAGAAATCGCGGTTCCATGATTTAATATCGATAGATTTAAGCGAATTTGGTGACATACTGACACAGGAGAGTGACACTATTTCAGAATTAGTTTGTTTCGATGAGAGTATCGCTGATTTATACCCTGTGGAAATAGATTCTCCATATTTAATCACGCTGGCCTACCTAGATAAATTGCATAGGGACAGATCACAACCTAATTTTATTTTAAGAGTATTTGCATTTCCAGCATTATTAGATAAGACATTCTTAGCCTTGCTTATGACAGGTGATCTGGGAGCTATGAGAATAATGAGAAGTTATTATAAATTACTAAGAGGATACACCACACAAGTAATGGAGACAGTATGGTTTCTTGAAGGTGTACCTCAGGTTTTACCACAAGATGTCGACGAGTATAGTGGTGGTGGTATGCACATGATGCTTGACTTTTTAGGCGGTGGGTTGCCGTCAATGACAACTACAAATTTAAGCGAATTTGTATAACAATAAATAATGACAACTTATATCAATAAGTATATGTATCTTTACACAAATTAATATTTCCAGGACCACTCACAAGTTAAATCATACAAATGCAGAAATTTTACCCAAGAAAAGACCAAGTTCTAATTACACATTTTATAGATTCTATTGAATAGTTTTTCATGTAAATGTAATATCTAAATTAATTACACTCGATTTACTATTTTAGGAAGCAGTGACATTCCATATTATTATCCACTATCCCCCCTACCGTACACTCTCTTTACCATTTTTACCCCTCTATAATCACTCAGCCATTTAAATATCTTTAATCCACAGAGACAAACCTTAATTAATATTGATTCAACACTCTCAAAACAAAGGATCATTGTGATATTTCAATTGTTTGTACTGTTAGATAAACAGATATCCTAAAGTACAGCTCTAGAAAACGAGGATAATTTCTCTGATTATGTCAGTATAGGTGTCAGTAGTTCTCTTACCTTCAATATAAGTGTTTCTAATACCAACAGAGACTTATCTATAATATTATTTCCTAGTGTGACAACATCAAGAATAGTGAATTATCCCCTTTTTGATACAATGCCCCGCTAAAAATATAGACCTTGGGGAGGTTATTGCTGCCTTGTGCTTCCATTTCTCCCCATCCCCCTATCCCAGCCTCCCTGTTTAGAGATTCTTCTGGGATGCCAGCCTAGAGAATGAGAAAAGTCAAATTTTTACACCGAGGCATCCCTCGTAGTCGGTACTACAATTTGGCAGAGTTAAGCAGAAAGGGTGAGCTGAAACTATGATACTACAATGATGGTAATGTGATGCAAGAAGCGTTTATGCAAATAAGCAAAGGTTGATCTAATTATATATCTCGAACTGGTTTTATATCAGCCAGTCTATATTATAGTTAATTAACTGGAAATGCCTAATTAGGATGCGTATGATGGTCATATTCAAAGAACGTAAAAGGGTCCCCGTATAATGTAATTTAATAATATTTTTTTTCTTATGCACACTTAAAGAATTAAGAACACTCGAATATAATTTGAGACTAAAATGTAGGCTAATTCATCAATTGAAAGTGAAATGTGCTCAATAAATTTTCCTGATCGAGTTCAATTAAAGGAGAGGAAGATATCAAATGCCTTTATTTTTAATTTCTATTAAGGCAAATTAAACAAAAGAAAATGAAATTGAACTGGGCTGAGATTCAGACTTTGATTTTAATTGGTCTTTTACTAAATAAAAATAATAAGAAAAAAAAAATCATAGCAGCCTATTGATTTAATGACAATAAGGTTCAAGTTAATTGGTTTCTTGCCATGGCAGAGGCTTAAAGATTCGTTACGACATTCAAGTTTTTTGAGCTCAAAAAAATTGTCCCAAAAGAAGATATAGTTACCTAAATAGATTTAATAGAATATTTTCAAATAATGCTTCGACAACTTACTTTAAATGCAGACACCTTCAACACGAACGCCAAAATGGATAAACGGTATTTTAAAAGATAAATTTATCAATTGAAATGATAGCATTGCATTGCGTTTGTTTACCTGACAAACACGGTACGTTTACGGGAAATTTTTAGAGAGATGCCTTACAAAAGATGAAGGAGTTTTCCAAAAAACCTTCCATCCAAAGACTTTTTTAAAAGAAGTCTGCTGGTATACATATTTAAGGATTTGTAAGAAAAAAAACAATTGTTGCAGTATGAAGAGAATTGGAAGTGTACTACGCGTAAAAGTGTAATTTATTTGTAATGAGAATACAATCTGCGTGCTTTTTTTATTCACTATGTTGAACTCTCATCTCTTGCCCAGTTCTTCTCAAGTTCCTCCTATATGCTATATTCAAGTGAAAAATTCTATCACAAGGCGTAAAAGAAACGCACTACAAAACTATAAAAATATCAATATCTATGTATTTTGATTAGTTCCCATCATTACTTATGAAATCTTCTATAGCATTTTAAAGTGTTTCGGAGAAGTTGGACATCTATCTCTTCCTTATCCTTCGGATAAGGAAGTTATTATATTATCATAACCCTTTTTTTCGTTGTTACAATAGGTGAAACTGTTTTCTTTTCGTGGGTCCTTCTTTCATTTCATCTTATTTTATTTTATTTTATTTTATTTGGGCTTACTTGCTTGCTTGTTTGTTCATTACATTTTTTTTCTTCTTCTGAATTATTGCTCGATTCGTGTTCGAACTATTTATTCTTATAGGCATTTTCTACAACTACTTCTTTATCATAAACTTATATCCTGTTTTTAGTCCCTCTTTTAACTGTATTTTGAATTGAAGAGACAGGATACGTACAAGATTCTTGTGATAGGAACTATGCTTATACCCTTTCCCTCGCCTTTTGTTTCTTTTCTTAAAGGAGAGAGTGAGACATTGCATTATCCTTAGCTCAGTTCGAAATTTTGAGGGTAGTTAGAGCCGTATTTTATTTATTTATCCTTCCTTTTTACATTACTATTTCATCAATTGAAATTATAAATTTTGTAATGTTATTTTACTACTGTCCTTTCGTAAGTTTATCATATTCCCACCAGCTTTCCTTTTAGAAATCAAGTTTATATCTCAATGAATTTTTTTTGTTGGTTATTAAAGCTCACTTAAACGTTGGTTTTAATAATGGATAGCTGCCGGTGTACTTTATAGTTTTTGAATTCTAGACCTATCTATGTCTCTCTCTACATCAATCCCTTTTCAGATCTCCCTTAAGCTCCCTTGAGTTTTGGGTCGATGGCCTAACTTTGTACTTTTGTATATAAGAATCAACTTATTTCGAAACTTATTGTATCAACTATTGTTTTGCTTGTGTTCGACTGATTTAGTATTGACTATATTTATGTATATCTTGCATTTTAAGGTTTTGTAAAATATAAGAAGAATCAAATTTGTTATTGATATCAAAAGTTTAAACGAACTTCTATTTATAATAAGTTTTTAAAGTTATTTCATTCGGGTGTCTGTGTGTCTGTATCTCAATCATAAAGACATAGATAACTTATTTAATCGACAAAATATAATACTATTTAATAATGTTTCATTTAGGTGGGAAAGGTTCTAAAAAGAACAAGATCAAATTTATTCCAATTGAAGAAGTTAATAGCAAGGATCCAGAAAGTAAAAGTAATTATGCTACTATTGATGATATAAGACCGTTGGAATGGTATGTTCATCCAGATTCTTTGCAACATCTTGATAACTCTACCCATTCTTCAATCATCGGTGCCATTAAGCCAAATATGCAGTCAAGAGTAGAGACCCAAACTTTATATTTTACTGATTTGAAATCAGGCAGATCTGGTTTTGTTCAGTTGGTTTATTCTAGTGTCATTAATGGTTTATACAAAGGTTTCCAATTAAACTTTAAAATTTTTGGTTCCGAAAAGAAATCTAGTAAAGATATCTGGGAAACTTATAAATTAGACAATTTGATGTCATTTAGACCATTGAGAGTCGAATTTGATGACGTCCTATTCGAATTTGTAAGAAGCGATAAAAAGAATGAATCTGGCGGTGACGTTATTGCTCAGTTAAACATTAAAGTCGATATCAGACCCAAACCATCCGAGAATCAAGGCCGTTTAAAGATTGATTTGAAGGCTGACTTATACCAAGGATACATGATCAATCCAAATGGTTGCTCTTACTATTTAGATAAAGCAGTTTCCTCAGTTAGTCAGGTCGAAAAAGGTGGCGATCAAGACATTTCTAGTAAGATGTTGAGACATTTGTTTATTCCAAGAGGTCGTTGTAGCGGTACCATCTCTTATACAGATAGTAAAGGTGAGAATGACATCAAGTTAACTTTATCAGATGTTCCTATCAGCTATATTGACGCTGTTCAGGGGTTGTTACCAAACAAGGCTGCTAAATCTTGGAATTTCTTATGTTATCAAAGTGAAAACTATTCCATCCTATGTATGGAATATACTACAACTGAAGAATATGGTAATGATACTGTAACAATATATTCCATCACCAATAAAGAAAAGATTACAAAACTGATATCATGTGTTAATAAATGCAAAGTTGTATATGACAAAACCATCGAAGATAAAGATAATGGCTGGAGTTATCCAACATCCATTGCATTCCCAATGGACTTTAGTGAACCTGAATTGAATTTGGTTAACAGATATGATATCATGGAGGAATTACCACTTATTGTCAAGAAAATTGCACAGAATATCGCAAATGTAAAGCCATATATTTATCAATATTGCCAAAAATCTTCATTTGAAAATGAAGAAGGTATATCCATTATTGAAAGTACATTTATCAGTTAGATAACATTGTCAAAATCGGAACCAACATTAACATCAATATCAATAAATTAATAATAATAATAATACTCATAATACTAATACTAGTACTAATAAACAATACTCAATAAAATTTAATACAAATCCCCATACTAATCATCCCAGTCATATTAATAGCATTAATATCAATTTAATAATTACCATTTACTTTGTTAACCTTTTTTGCATGCTATGTTATATCATGAGGAATATGGCATAAATTTTGTGAAGAGAAATTTCACAATCATTTTGAATTTAACTTAGTTTAATATCATTTAATTTTATAATATAAAATATATCACTATGTTTAACTTTAGATTAATCTTTGAACAACTGTAGAGTCAGGCAGTTAGTTTGCTGACATCTTGTTCTTGATATGCCAAATTTGGATATTTTATTATATTCAGATACGTATTAAATGATTACAAAATTTCATCAAAGCTCATCGCTAAATCTTTATATAAAAAAAACTTCAAGCTATAGACCACAATCGATGGTACAAGAAGTTTAAAAGAGCATCCCAGATTCCCTTGAGTAGGCTAGATTTTATTGCTCATACTCAGTTAGTGTAATGGATTTTAAATCTAGTTATTCCAATGTTTCGTTAAGCCCAATATACGCAAGTACTGGTGCTGTAGCAACTATATCAGAAGATGGCTCAATTTTAGCAACTCCAGTTGTTGATGAAATCAATATTGTTGCATTAGAAGACAATGCTGGTAACGGTACTCTTTTGACCACAGTTGAGAATGATGATGAACAAGAT
>NW_001834679.1:133105-201174 GCF_000150035.1 Vanderwaltozyma polyspora DSM 70294
TTTTTCCCACTCTGGGAGTGTTGAACAAAATATCCCTTTTAATATCGGGGGGGGGAAATTTGTGTTGGCAATCAGCTCCGTTCTTTAATTTTGAGTTTAAGCCGGAGTGTTATAGGTCAAGAAATTTTTTCCCCCTTTAAGTTTGAGAAAAATTCAACTTCCCCTTTTTAGTTTTGTGGTAGGGAGGTCCAGTTTCTGTTCTTGATATTGAAAATTGATACATTACACATTCTTTAAAAGGTCATGGTGCAACAATTTCAAGTTTAAAGTTTTATGGTGAATCAGAGGATTCTGTATGGCTTTTAGCATCTGGTGATACTAATGGTATGGTCAAAGTTTGGGATTTGGTGAAAAGAAAGTGTATTCATACCTTACAAGAACATTCTTCAGCTGTAAGAGGTATCGATTTCAAACAATCTTCAACTGATAGTGACATTATTCATTTAGTTACTGGTGGTAGAGATAATATTATCAACCATTGGACTATCAGTGGTTTAAAGAATTTTAAACTAATAAGAACATTTCCTGTCCATCAACAAGTTGAAGCATGTGGATTTATAAAAAGTACTGAAGATGATAACTGCATTTATACAGCAGGTGGTGATGCAGTTTTTCAAATATTGTCACTATCTAACGGTTCTGTCATAAAGAAGACAAAGAAGCCAACTGAAGAATTGTTTATTATTGGCGTACTACCAATCAAAAATTTCACCAAACTTTATTTAGTTCTTTCTGATCAGACATTGCAATTGATTGATTTAATAGATACTTTTGAAGAGGATTCTGAAATCATAACAATAAAATCGTCTATCGCTGGTAACCATGGTACTATTGCTGATATGAGATTGGTTGGACCTGAATTAAAATCTATCGCGTTAGCTACAAATTCTCCTACCTTAAGAATAATCCCTGTAATTTCAGAAGATAACAAGAATAATATCCCATTAGGTGTCGAATTGTACGACGGTCATGAAGATTTATTAAATTCTTTAGATGCCACCGAAGATGGTTTATGGATTGCAACTGCTTCAAAGGATAATACAGCTATGCTTTGGAGATTTAATGATTCTGAAAACAAATTTAAAAAATATGCCCAGTTCATTGGTCATGCTTCATCTGTCACCTCTGTTAGTCTACCAAACGTTATTAACAATGGTTGGCCTGAATTTATAATCACATCGTCTAATGATTTTACCGTAAAGAAGTGGAAAGTTCCATCACCAACAAAGAAATCAGATAATGATGATGATATGCATTTAATCAAAGTTTCAGAATATACCCGTAGAGCTCACGAAAAAGATATCAATGCACTATCTATTGCTCCAAATGATTCCATATTTGCTACTGCCTCCTACGATAAAACATGTAAAATCTGGGATTTGGATTCTGGTGAACTTATGGCAACCTTAGCGAACCATAAGCGTGGTTTGTGGGATGTTTCATTTTGCCAGTACGATAAATACATTGCCACTGCTTCTGGGGATAAGACAATTAAAATATGGTCATTAGAGACATTCAAAGTTGTTAATACTCTAGAAGGACATACGAATGCCGTTCAAAGATGTTCATTCATTAATAAACAGAAACAAATTGTAAGTACAGGTGCTGATGGTTTAATCAAGATTTGGGATTGCTCTTCTGGTGAATGTCTGAAAACACTTGATGGACATGCCAATAGAATTTGGGCATTGTGCGTATTAAGAGATGGTGACATGATAATAACAGCAGATGCTGATGGTGTATTTCAGTTCTGGAAGGATTGTACCGAGGAAGTTAAAGAACAAGATCTAGAAAAGGAAAAATTAAGAGTTGAACAAGAGCAATCTTTAAGAAATTTCATAGCTAATGGAGAATGGACCAATGCATTTTTATTAGCAATGACACTTGATCATCCAATGAGGTTATATAATGTTTTAAAGCAGTCTATGACTAGCTATGAATCAGATGAAACCGGTAGTAATAAAGTAATTTTCAATCCTGAATTAGATCATGTTATCTCTACTTTGAATCCAGAACAATTATTATTAATAATGAATAGATGTAGAGATTGGAATACCAATGCTCGTTCCCATTCAGTTGCACAAAAGACAATCAGATGTATATTACAAACCCACAGCATTTCTCAATTGTCAGAAATACCTGGTATGATCAAGATTATTGATTCTATTTTACCATATTCACAAAGACATTTTTCAAGGGTTGATAATTTAGTCGAACAGAGTTATTTATTGGATTATGTCTTGGTAGACATGGATAAATTATTTTAGTTACCATAAAACTATATAAACATTTAATAGAGAAACTGTAATTCATTGTAAAATATTGAAATGAACTTTTCTAGAATATTGACATATATATGAGTCCTCACGTGTACCGTCGATAAAATTAGAATCTTGAAAAATTTCAAAATATGAGATGAGATGAGATGAGATGAGATAAAATAAAGAATATACTACTTAAGTGTGATATACAAAGGAGTATGGCAGCGTTAGAATTGGCTATCGACAAGAGATATTATTATTGCTGTTAGGAAAGTGTTAAATATACAATATAAATATACTATTGATATGTCTGCAACTGATATAAACATCAAGAAGAAAGCTAGCAAAAGTTCAAGAAGACGTAAGAAGAGAAGAACAGCAGAATCATCAGAATCAGATTCATCATCATCCTCGTCGTCATCAGAGAGTGAGAATGAAAGTGTTCATGAAGATATAGATGTAAATATTGAACAAGAGGAAGCTGATTTTAGCGAGAAAACACAGAATGAAGATATGGTAACCAAAGAGAAACTTGAACCTGAACTGATTGATAAATTAAATAATATACCTTTTACTATATCTGAATTTTCTAAGAAAGGCCAAGTAAGGACAGCAATAAATTCGATCGATTTGAACAGTGTTAAGAAAGAGATCGAATCTGATAGAACTATTTTACTTGAACAAGTATCTATAGCCAGATCAAAAAGAGACAATGATGATGACATGATCTGCGATGATAATAAGATATCACTAATCCAAATGGCCAACTTGGTTAAAGGTGGCTACGGCATGTTTGATGTCAAATCATTAAATAAAGCATCTGAACTTTAAATAATTTCATATTAGCATTAATAAATAAAAACTAAAACTAAGTAAATATTGAATTTTACAATCAAGATTACAGAACAAAAAAAAAAAAGTTGAAGTTAACGCATACAAAAGATCATTATCCCATTTTGTATATTTTTTTATAAAAAAACTACCTAATTACATTATTATACAATACAATTAAACCGATGAAATATTTTAAATTTATTATAAAAAACATCCACTCTAAAACTAATCTAAGCTTGAGTAGAGGAAGAGTATTTGGTAACAGCTCTGGTACCTTCAGAGACAGCATGTTTAGCCAATTCACCTGGTAAGATCAATCTAACAGCAGTTTGGATTTCTCTAGCAGAGATGGTAGATTTTTTGTTGTAAGCAGCTAATTTGGAAGCTTCAGTAGCGATTCTTTCAAAAATATCGTTAACAAAAGAGTTCAAAATAGACATAGCCTTTTGAGAAATACCAGTGTCTGGGTGAGTTTGTTTCAAAACTTTGTAAATGTAGGAAGAGTAAGTTTCCTTTCTAGCCTTAGTTCTCTTCTTACCATCAGTAGAAGTAGAAGTTTTCTTGGCAGCTGGTTTCTTTTCAGCTGGGGCTTTAGATGCTGGGGCCTTAGAAGCAGAAGACATTATTTAATATTAATGAGAATATGTGTTATGGATCTGGTGTATTGGGACAAAAGAGAATAAACAGTAACAATATTGAAAAGTATAATAAATAAAACAATAACAAACTCAAAATAGAAGGACTAAACAATGTTAAAAGTTAGTACCCTTATATATCAAATTTAAACATTATTCAACTTTTCCAAAAAACTTTGATCAAAATAAGATGACATAGAGAAGAGTATGTATCAGAACGTCAAAACAAATAAACATGAACTACCCATGACAACGTAGCAGTACTATCCAGACAAGAAATATCAAGGTTTCAATAAGTCTAGTTGATACAAACCTATATTTTTTGGCATATATTTTAATTTTAATATGAACAAAATGGATGTATTATGGTGATATCCAGAGAAAATCTGAGAACATCGACCATAAATGCGCGAAAATATCTGAACGTACGCGTAAATAATAACGATTATTTTTCTTTTATTCTTTTTTTTCGCGTCACAATAATTTCTCTGCTGACAATAAAAAAAAGCTGGAACGAATACTCATAGTTAAGAGAGGTTGACGCGTTTGTTTGAATAAATGGTCAAATTTGAATAATTTGATGGTATAGTTGGTGTGCTAGGAATTTCGCCTGGTTAGTAGTTGGCATCCTGAGAAAATTCTGGTCTGGGATTGGAACACTGTATTAACTCTGGGCTTTGATGGGGGATTCAAGGGAAAGACAGGAAAAGGGAAGGGGCAAGGGAGATGATGGTATGCTAAAGTATTCGTCTTTGGTTTGTTGTGTTTGATCTTCTCTTACTCTCTCTTTCTCTCTATCTATCTCTGTTTTTTTGGTGTTCTCTTAGTTCTCATTATTTCACGTCCAAAAGTAATGAGTTTGAGTACGCTAACTAAATTTACAAGTTTGTTGTTTGTTGTATTGTTCATAATTAACTTTTATCGATTTAGTATCAAAATTTTTATATATAAACCAAGGTCAGATATCCCTAAGTTTAAGGACATCTTTGTTTACAAGAGTTTCTTATTTTTTTGTTACTTATTTTCTACATTATTTTCTTCATAATAAAAGAATATATCAACGATCAAGTTTACTGTTTATACTAAACTAAACTAAAATCTCTTCAAATTTAACATAATCATAATATATTAATAATGTCCGGTGGTAAAGGTGGTAAAGCTGGTACTACTGCTAAAGCTTCTCAATCTAGATCTGCTAAAGCTGGTTTGACTTTCCCAGTCGGTAGAGTTCACAGATTATTGAGAAGAGGTAACTACGCTCAAAGAATTGGTTCTGGTGCTCCAGTCTACTTGACTGCTGTTCTAGAATATTTAGCTGCTGAAATTTTAGAATTAGCCGGTAACGCTGCTAGAGATAACAAGAAGACCAGAATCATTCCAAGACATTTACAATTAGCCATCAGAAATGATGACGAATTGAACAAATTGTTGGGTAACGTCACTATCGCTCAAGGTGGTGTCTTGCCAAACATTCACCAAAACTTGTTACCAAAGAAGTCTGCTAAGGCTGCTAAGGCTTCTCAAGAATTATAAGGTAATTTCAATTCAAATTTTGAATCAAGAATAAATATAAAAAAAGAATTGATCATCTTAAATGGTTCTTAGAAATCCTTTTTTTTCAATATCAGAGAAACCATTATGTTATATAATTTTTTTTAAGTAATTTTGGGTAATGAAAATGTATACTATTTAACATGGAATCATAGTTTTTTCAAATAAATCAGTTTGTAACTATATTTTATTTGTATTTTTTATTTTTAGATCTGCTCTTGAAGACATTGACAGATGGGGATAAGAGTCAATCGATCAACATCGTTACCCTAACATTTTAACTTGAACATGATCTCTATTCACTACTGCAGCAAACAATATGGTCCAAATAATTTTTTTTTTGCTTGTCATTTTTTTTTCACCAATTTTCTTCTACTGATTTTTACTGGGCCGAATGTTCTTTAACTTCGAATTCGAAAAGGTTTAGCAATTAATGTCTGCTTCCATTAACCATTCATTATCACCACCAGACCTTCTTTCTTGTTTGAATTGTACTTTTCCAAGAAGCATTCCAAATATATAAAGGTAGTTTATCTATTTCGAGATTGTTAGAGAGTTAGAATTAGTTATTCTTCGATCGTTGTCTTATTCTTGGATACTTCTTTTGGTTTTAAACAATCAAACGAAATCGATCGTTATATATAACAACAGTACCGTATAATTCAATAATGTCTCAAAATTCTGAATCAATTAGAATGGTCTTAATCGGCCCTCCAGGTGCTGGTAAAGGTACTCAAGCTCCAAATTTAGTTAAACAATTTGGTGCTGCTCATTTGTCCACTGGTGATATGTTGAGATCACAAGTTGCTAAGGGTACTCCATTGGGTGTTGAAGCTAAGAAAATCATGGATCAAGGTGGTTTGGTCTCTGATGAAATCATGGTTGGTATGATCAAGCAAGAATTAGAAACCAACCCAGCTTGCGGTAAAGGTTTCATTTTGGATGGTTTCCCAAGAACTATCCCACAAGCTGAAAAATTAGACCAAATGTTGGCTGAAAGAGGTACTCCTTTGGAAAAAGCTGTTGAATTGAAGGTCGATGATGAATTATTAGTTGCCAGAATTACCGGTAGATTAGTCCACCCATCTTCTGGTAGATCCTACCATAAGTTGTTCAACCCACCAAAGGTTGAAATGACTGATGATGTCACTGGTGAACCATTGGTCCAAAGATCAGATGACAATGCTGAAGCTTTGATGAAGAGATTGAACTCTTATCACCAACAAACAGAACCAATTGTTGAATTCTACAAGAAGACTGGTATCTGGGCCGGTGTCGATGCTTCTCAAGCACCAGACAACGTCTGGACTAGTATCTTAAAGGTTTTAGGTAAGAACTAAGGTTGATTGACATATCTCTTTCCAACTCCGACGCTCAAATTAATCTTTGGAATTTATTCTTTTCTATATAATCAATCTTAATCTAGCATTCCTATGTACTTTTACGTATTTTATGAAAACGTAATGTCCTTAATTTTTTTAAATCAATTTTTGGCTTCATTATATAAATTGTTAAGTGATCATATTTTATACATAAATATACTAATATAACAGTTTTTAGATGTGACGCTGCCCTTATAAAAGATAAAATTTCGTTAAATTCCAAGTTTCAATCAAATCTATTTATATACAAGAATGTGTTGATTGAAATTTCATTACAGGTTACCAAAATTTATACCATGGTTTACCTTCATTAGTAGGAGATGGTTTTGTACTGTCATTGATCTTCGATTTGTCCCATTGATTCACCAATCTCTCATCATGCTGTACCTTATTTAACATAGGTCTTTCTTTCTTGGCCATGGTTTCTTTTGCCCTTTGTGCATTTTGAAAACTACGTCTTCTTTTAGCTCGACATTGTTCCCAGCCAACGATTGAACCTAAAAGAAAGCTACCAACCCCCCAATTAGTTGCCTTGGTAGGATTTTTATGGTATAAGAATATAATTGAACCTACAACAAATAAACTGGAAAACCCCATCATTCCTGCATCTCTAAAACAAGGAATCGAAGTAAGCTTCTCAAATGAGAAGTCAGTCATAGAAACAGAATCCCAAGCTTGCTTAAGCTGATTCTGTTCATTTTGATGGGCTAATTGACTTTGCGATAGTTCACCTTTGAACTTAGGTCTTGTGTCTTCTAACAGTATCTTTTGTCCTCTTGTATAGTTTGTTATAGGTGTTTCGTCATTATCAATTGGAATTTTCTTGTTATCCATTAATGAATTTGTATTTTCATTAGAATCAGCTGATTCTTTCTTAGAGGACCCCCACCAACCCATGATAATTATAGGATTGTATGCTGAATATCTCGATCTGAAATGATTCTAAATTTCCAACAAAGTCAATCCATCTCAATAAATAACAATCCTCTTCATCTCTCTTTTTTACAATACTATTTTCTCATTGCAAAAGAGTAAGATAGCATTATTAACTAATTACGTTTCTTGTTCCAAGCGTATATAGCATTTCCTTCAATTGCATACAAATAGGTGCGGGAAGAAACAAAATGACCCAAAACGAAGCAGTTACAAGAACAACCTAAAATTACATGAGAGATACGATACATATAGATAAGAATTATACTATCAAGCAGTTACTGATAACTATTCACAATAGCAAGTGGTTAATATCTTGCCATGCTAGCCTATATTATCATTCTTCAAGACCATACATAACAATTATAATTCCCCTTCTTTTCACTGACCCACCACTGTCCTCTCTGGACAGCACATAAACCTAACATGCTCACAACCAAAACTTCGACATAACTAGTATCATCATCTACTCTACAACGGAACTGCCATCTTCAAAGTTCAAATAGTTCATCTGAACCTTTACAATATCAATCATTGCTCATCTCATCCATATACCACTATCAAAGTTGGTCCAATTCTTTTTTTTTTAGCATTACTAAAATTTAAATTTTCACCAATTTCAATTCTGATTGGCCAGAAACACTGAACAGCACTGAACAGCACAGTAAACTCTTCTTCACAATCTCCTTTCCTACTAAATCTACTCCGTCTGTATGATCCAAAATTTTTGAACTATACTGTCAAATTTTTAGTAGTTCTAATGTAGTCCAGCCCAATTCTCCAGCGATGAGCAGTTTAACTGAAAATTTGTTCAAGAGAAATTTTATAAACTTCATGATGGTTGGTTACTTTTATTTAAATGAATGATGAGGAGTGACATATTTTAGTTTTAGATATATATATTTAAAGTGCTTGTTGTATTTCATTTGTTCTTTTTAGTGTATGTTAGTTAAGCTTACATTCAACGTTCTTTTTACTACTCAGTGGGAGAATATATAACGGTAGTTGCTTGCAGTGCTATTAATACATTATTGGTAATACCAAGTGTTTATTGTTGGTTAATAGTATCAGTGCGATAGTAACATATAATACGATACATATTCATATCATGGAGTCCTTGATCCGTCAATCTGCAAAGGTCTGTCCTTTTGTTCATAAGGCTACATCTTGTTCTCAAGGTTTGAGTCAGGTTGCTAGAACTAATTTGCCAAAGATGGCAAAACAGTGCCCAATAATGGGTAGAGCCATTTCTGGATCTTCTTCTAGAAGAGGTTATGCTACTTCTTCATCAGCTACAGCTGCTGCCACTAATCCAACTACTTCTCAAAGCACCGAAACTGTCGTTGATCATGGTACTCAAGAATCAGGTTTCGATTACAAAGGTTTATTCGAAACTGAAATCGCCAAGAAAAGAAATGATAAGTCATACAGATATTTTAACAATATTAACCGTTTGGCCCATCAATTTCCATTAGCTCATCGTCAAATGGAAGATGATAAGGTTACAGTTTGGTGTTCTAATGATTATTTAGCATTATCTAAGAACCAACAGGTTGTCGATATTATGAAAAAGACCTTGGACAAATATGGTGCTGGTGCTGGTGGTACTAGAAACATCGCAGGTCATAACAAACATGCGTTGATGTTAGAGGCAGAACTGGCTGCTCTTCATAAGAAAGAGGGTGCTTTGGTATTCTCTTCTTGTTATGTTGCTAACGATGCTGTCATCTCACTGTTAGGTCAAAAGATTAAAAATTTAGTCATATTTTCTGATGAATTAAACCATGCCTCCATGATTGTTGGTATCAAGCATGCAAACACTGTGAAGCATATTTTCAAGCACAATGATTTAGATCATTTGGAGGAAATGTTGAAAATGTACCCAAAATCAACTCCAAAATTAATTGCTTTTGAATCAGTTTATTCTATGTCTGGTTCTGTTGCAAACATTGATAAGATCTGTGATCTAGCTGAAAAATACGGTGCTTTAACCTTCTTGGATGAAGTCCATGCTGTTGGTTTATACGGTCCACATGGTGCTGGTGTCGCTGAACATTGTGATTTTGAAGCTCATCGTGTATCCGGTATTGCTACCCCAAAAACTAAGACTACTATGAGCCGTGTCGACATGATTACTGGTACCTTAGGTAAGTCCTTCGGTACAGTTGGTGGTTATGTTGCTGCTTCCAACACTTTGATTGATTGGTTTAGATCTTATGCTCCAGGTTTTATTTTCACTACCAGTTTACCACCAGCTGTCATGGCCGGTGCTGCTGAAGCCATCAGATTCCAACGTTCTCACTTAGATCTAAGACAAGACCAACAAAGACATACCAAATATGTCAAGGAAGGTTTGAAAGATTTAGGTATTCCAGTTATTCCAAACCCATCGCATATCGTTCCTATTTTGATTGGTAACGCAGACTTAGCTAAGCAAGCCTCTGACATGTTAATGAACAAACACAAGATTTATGTTCAAGCAATTAACTTCCCAACTGTCTCTCGTGGTACCGAAAGATTAAGAATTACACCAACTCCAGGTCATACTAACGATTTGTCTGACATCTTATTAGACGCCCTAGAAGATGTATTCAACAACTTACAATTACCACGTATTGCTGATTGGGAGGCCCAAGGTGGTCTATTAGGTGTTGGTGAAAAAGACTTCGTTGAAGAAAAGGATTTATGGACTGACGAACAATTACAATTCACTAACAAAGACTTGCATCCAAACACTGCAAACCCTGCTTTCGAACAATTGGAAGTATCAAGTGGTATTAAGTTATAATCGATGTATTAATTAAAAAGAATTAAAAAAAAATTAACAGAAATTGAAAAACTGTTCCTTTCTAATTATTATTCGATCATTATCATTCTGTTCTAATTTTTCTTTCAATTCAAGTCTTTTATCATTCGTTATTTCATCGAGATTAAAATATCTCTCAAACAATATAACTCGACTGTTTAATTATTTATTTATTTATTTATTTAAATCATTCTGTATATTCAACCATATATATCTCTAATGTATTATTTTTAATATGGTGAAGACCCTAGTTAATTCTAAAGCTGGAAATCTTAATAATACAAATTAACATAGTTAAAGTGATCCAGTAACTGATGATCTATATTTCCACTGGAAATTTATTTCCATCGCATGTTTCAAGATTTGGTTTTACTATGAGTAATCCTTGTAGGAAATTCCTCTAAAGACTCATTTCGAAAACTTAATAATGAATCATCTCAACAACAGGGCAAATGAATATAAAGACTATATAAATGATAACTTTGGATTTGGATAAGAGTTAAACAATTATTGGTATCTTAAGAAGTATACTCGTTTAAAAAATCAGGCAGGTCAAAATTGATTCTGCATTTGGGGATTATGTTAAGATTTAAAAGATTCTTCAGTGAAGGCTCTATTAGGTTGACTAGAGGTCAGAATTTGACTGAAAAGATAGTTCAAAGGTATGCAGTTGAACTTCCAGAAGGTAAGAAAGTATTTTCTGGTGACTATGTGTCAATTCGTCCAAGTTATTGTATGTCTCATGATAATTCATGGCCTATTGCATTAAAATTTATGGGTTTAGGTGCAACTAAACTAAAATATCCCGATCAGATTGTTAATACTTTAGATCATGATGTTCAAAATAAGAGTGAAAAGAATTTAACAAAGTATAGGAATATCGAGAACTTTGCTAAAAAGCATGGCTCACATTTCTATCCTGCTGGTAGGGGTATTGGACACCAAATTATGATAGAAGAAGGTTATGCCTTCCCATTGAATTTGACAGTAGCTTCAGACTCGCATTCCAATATCTATGGTGGTGTTGGTTGTTTGGGGACACCAATAGTTAGAACTGATGCTGCATCTATCTGGGCAACTGGTCAAACTTGGTGGCAGATACCTCCAGTGGCACAAGTTGAGTTGAAGGGTGAATTACCTACTGGTGTTTCAGGAAAGGATATTATTGTCGCATTATGTGGCTTATTTAATGATGATCAAGTCTTGAATCATGCAATTGAATTTACTGGTGATTCTATTAAAAATTTGTCAATTGATAATAGGTTGACTATAGCTAATATGACTACTGAATGGGGTGCCCTTTCAGGTTTGTTCCCTGTGGATTCGACTGTCATTCAATGGTACAAAGAAAGGATAAATAAGGTCGGTGAAGGACATATAATTAATTCTAAGGCCATTGAGGAACTGGAACAAAATGCTCAAAAATTGAAAGCAGATAGTAATTCGAAATATGACAAGAAGTTAACTATTGATTTATCTACACTGACATATTACGTTTCAGGACCAAATAGCGTCAAGATTTCTAATCCTGTAGAGGACTTATCTAAACAAGATATTAAGATTAACAAAGCTTACTTAGTGTCATGTACCAATTCACGCTTGTCTGACATTGAAGCAGCTGCTGATGTAGTTTGTCCAACAGGTAATATTGAAGATGTCAAGAAAGTTGCTCCTGGTGTTAACTTTTATATTGCAGCAGCCTCATCTGAAGTTGAAAAAGAAGCAAGAACTAGTGGTGCTTGGGATAAATTATTGAAGGCAGGTTGTATAGCATTACCAGCAGGCTGTGGCCCATGCATTGGCTTAGGTACAGGTCTACTGGAAGCTGGTGAAGTTGGAATTAGTGCAACAAATAGAAATTTTAAAGGTAGAATGGGGTCTAAGGACGCCTTGGCATACTTGGCATCGCCAGCTGTTGTAGCAGCATCGGCATTGGCTGGTAAAATTGTTTCACCAAATGAGGCATTGGGTATTGAAAGTTGTAAATATGCATCAGTTAAAACATCTGAACAAATATTGGAGGAAGAAACATCAGGAACCTCTTCAGGTCCGACAGAAGCCTCGAGGGTTGAAATATTAGAAGGGTTCCCTAGTGAAATATCAGGCGAATTGGTATTCTGTGATGCTGATAATATCAATACAGATGGTATATATCCTGGTAAGTATACATATCAAGACGATATTTCTAAAGAGATGATGGCAGAAGTATGCATGGAGAATTATGATCCAGAATTTCAAACCAAGACAAAGACCGGAGATATAATAATCAGTGGGTTCAATTTTGGTACTGGATCCTCGAGAGAACAAGCAGCCACATGTATTTTAGCAAGAGGTATTAACTTAGTGGTATCGGGATCTTTTGGTAATATATTTTCTAGGAATTCCATTAACAATGGATTGTTAACTGTCGAAGTCCCAAAACTAATAGAACAATTACGTTCAAAGTATAAAGATGATACGCCGGAACTAACAAGAAGAACAGGGTGGTTCTTCAAATGGGATGTAGCCAACAAAAATGTAACTGTGAGAGAAGGATCTCTTACAGGTACAATAGTATTTGAACAAGAAATTCCAGAATTGGGCAAAAATTTACAAGAGATTATTGTTAAAGGCGGTTTAGAAGGATGGGTTAAATCTAAACTAAATTAAAAAAAATAAAAGAGCAAAACCCAAACAAAGCGTATTTATATTTAAATAAATTGATATTCATATAAATCTGTTACTCGTATTTATATATAACATTACTAAGACTAATCCAATAGAATTATTTATTTATTCATTTACCAGAAACAGAAAATTCCGGACAAGATAACAAAGGCAGTGAATCAAAATCCTCAAAAGGTCTCCGAACTGCCGTTAAACATATTACTAATTGTAATTAATAACGTAGTTTTCCATCCATATCGAACTCTAATTCCTCTATAGTTCACTCGTTAAATCAGAGAGAGGAACCTGGTTGGGTCTCCCACTCATTCACTCACTCTTGCTTCCTTACTATCTCGTAACCTCTAAACGGTGAAATTTTAATCCAAGAAACTACTCGACAAGACCCACTCTCTGCTACAGCTTGTGATAAAACTAATTTCATCCTGCTCTAGCTTGATTCTTATTGGTAATTAATAGAAACAAAATTAAACTAAACTAAACACTATCTCTCTCTAGATGCTCTCGATGCTCTAGATAGCAAGAACCAGTTAATTCTCATTCATTCATTCATTCATTCATTCAATTACCTCTGATGAATGAACTAATTAACGAATTAATGAATAAACCTGGGCAGCAACCTGTAGTCAATTGCATTATGATGAAAGAATTTTCTCATCATCCCATCACTTCACTTCACTTGTTCACTCTTTCTGGTAAACTTTTTACAAGCTCTCTCTAGACTATTGCATTGCTCAACTTTCTTGTATAGATTCAATGATGTCTTACATCTTGAGATGGATGGATGGTCTTGTATTACATAGTTTTAGGTTCCGATGTTGTAAAATTTATTCAATTATCGTTATAGTTTATTGGATTGATATTGGTTAAGCCAAGCTTGGTTATATGTAATATTGTATTGTATTGTATTGTATTGTATTTATTGATCTGTAGTCTACTTGTATTAAAAGTTTTGCTTAGGTCTTCTGTATTCTTCATTTTCTGCAATTGTCAGGTCTGAAGTTATCAAGAGCATTGGTTGATTTGTAGGTGTGCATATTAGAATTATTGCAATTGGCATTGAGAGCAAGAACTTATCTAACATTGATCTATTGTATTATTTTATATCAGTTCATCTTTATTCCATTTTTCACAATTTATTTTATATATTGTTTGCATTCCAATTGAACTTTGTATATTACTATTTGGATCATTTACAAGTGAACAGTGGTAAATATATATATTGAAAGTATTGTTCAATTGTTATTGATTTTTTTTGGGTTAGTTCTTGTATAAATCAGTTCATTTTTACAACTTTGGGAATTGAATTTAAGTGATTGTTATAATGTCTAAAGAAGTCTTAGTTATTGGTGGTAGAAGTTCCAAGCTTGCCGTTGCTCAATCGACTAAAGTTAAAGAGCTTATTGAAGAACAGTTCCCTCAATATGAATGTCGTATTGTTGCTCTAAAGACATTGGGTGATCAAATTCAAAGCAAGCCTTTGTATTCATTTGGTGGTAAAGCTGTTTGGACAAAAGAATTAGAGGATTTGTTATACCATGAGGATGCAAAAGAAAGAATTGATTTGATTGTTCATTCCTTAAAAGATGTACCAACTTTATTGCCAGATGGCTTTGAAATTGGTGCTATTACAAAACGTGTAGACCCTTCTGATTGTTTAGTTATGCCAATTGATTCTAAATATAAATCTTTAGACGACTTGCCAAATGGCAGTATTGTTGGTACTTCTTCAATTAGAAGAAGTGCTCAATTAAAACGTAGATATCCACATTTAAAATTTGAAAGTGTAAGAGGTAATATCCATACAAGATTAAAGAAAGTTGATGATCCAGAATCTCACTATCAATGTATTATCTTGGCTGCAGCAGGTTTGATACGTATGGGTTTAGAATCAAGAATTACTCAAACTTTTAACTCTACTATGATGTATCATGCTGTAGGTCAAGGTGCAATGGGTATAGAAATCAGAGAAGGTGACGAGAAATTGAGAAATATCTTGTCCAAGATATCTGATGAAGAAACTACTGTGTGCTGTTTAGCAGAACGTTCTTTAATGAGAACTTTAGAAGGTGGTTGCTCCGTTCCAATTGGTGTAGAAACTAAATATGATGCAAGTAAAAAAGAATTACTCTTAAAGGGTATTGTTGTTGATGTAGACGGTACAAAAGCTATTGAAGAACAACACTCCATTATTATTCAAGACTCTAAAGAAGATTCCATGGCCTGTGGTAAAGCATTAGCAGAAAAAATGAAACAAGCAGGTGCAAAGACAATTTTAGATTCTATCAATTTAGATAGAATTCATTAACGAGACTGTTACGACTTCACATGACAAAAGAAACACTTGAACACACTCTGTTTGATCTGTTGCTTTGTTGCTTTTTTTTTCATTTATAACTTCCAAATCAAAAATATTTATCCAACCTAATATTTAATCCAATGTGTTTTATTAAAAATAAAATGTATTATTATAATAGTTGTCCCCCGATTAGAAGTCCTCATATCCATTAAAAAGAGATATACCCATGACATTATTTGAAAAGTGTCCCCTTCATTAATTGGTGTAGTTTCTAAATAATTAATCATCGTTTTCCAATTAAAAAATTGCAATTGTTATCTAAGAATATAACATATATATTTCTGGCAATCACGAAATCTTGTATATAAGCCTTCGATCAATCTAACACATTAATTTTTGGCTGTCATTTGTACTTACATAATACCTTTTATTATATAATTACATACTCTACCTATCTTTATATCTATTGCTATCAATATACAGATCAAAGCTTTAAGTTCCGAAATTCACCTTTAACTGAACATGAAGATATTTAAGATAAAATATGTTATCCACAATGTATAGGAAAGATGGAAGAATTGAATGGTTTAAGGTCATTTGAGAGGGCCAAAGAGGTTGGAATCTGATAATAGTACTTATGGATCCATTTAATAGTGTTGTTTCTAATGAAAAGTTCTCGAAGCTAACGCTGAACGTGATAAATTATCCAAAATCATTAGAACATTGGGAAAATATAATTAATTATTTAATCGATGAGGTATCGCCAATTAATAAAAAATTGGATAAGAAGTTGTATAAGTTGATTGTTACCACTTATGAATCGCTGCTTTTCAATTTTCCTTATTTAGAGAATTATTATATCGACTATGGTCTATTTGAATATAAATTAGGAAATATATCTAATGTGCACAAGATATTCAAGAATGGTTTAAAAGTGTTTAACCAAAAATCTGTATTGGTATGGGTATCCTATTTGCAATTGTGTAATGAAATTGTGACTGATGACAAGGCTTTGTTTAAGAAATATGAAAAGGCTGAACAATATATTGGAATGCATTTTTATAGTGGAGAATTTTGGGAATTATATTTGAACCTGATTAAAGAAAGATCGATTTCTAAGATTAGATATTTTAGTATGTTGAGGAAAATACTGGAATATCCAATATATTCGTTTAGTAAATTTTATGCAATTTGGTTGAAAGAAATTGATAATGTAAGAGATCTTAAACAATTGTCTCTTTTTGCACCAAGAGATGAGTTGAAAAAGAAACTGAAGATAGATATTAAATTTAAATCAAGAAAAGGACCTTACCTATTTGAATGTAAAAAGAAATTGAAAAAAATTACAAAAGAAATGTATTCAGTAATACAATTCCAAGTGCTAGAGATATACTCTTTGTTTGAATCAAATTTATCCATCCAATATTACGTTTCTCCGGATAAATTAATTCCAACTTCTGAAATAGAGAAATGGGAAGGCTATATTGATTACTCTATCAATACAAGAAACGAACAATTAATTGAGATTAATTTCCAAAGGGGCTTGATAATAACGGCAAATTATGATGCCATTTGGATTAAATATTCAAAATGGCTGATATCTTCCCAAAAGGATCTTGTATCTGCTAAAAATATATTAATTGATGGCCTTTCGATGTCACTAAAGAAATCAAAAATTATTAAAATGTTGTTCGATGTATTGGTAGGTTTGAATGACTATGATTCACTTGAATACATTCTGTCACAAATGGAAAAATTTTCGATAAATATTGTGGATATAGATGACTTTGAAATATTTTGGGATTTTATTCAATTCAAAATGTTTTTAGCTAATAATTCATTAAAGAGTAGGTATTCCGAATCTCAGAAGAATTCATTTTTACCTGAAAACATCTTTACTTTAATATTGAATAGATTGAAATACGAGGGAAGTAAAGAAGGTCAGTTACTTTTACTACACTATTTAGTCCAACTACAAGATAAAGATAATACAAAAATAATTGAGAATAAAGTATTTAAACAGATTATTAAAGATAATTTGGAATATTATATAAATGACGGAACTTTCTGGACACTATACTCTCAACTTATCTATTTCGATCCTTCTTCTTCTTATCTAGAGAAGCGTAGGTCTATTTTGAACCTTTGGAAAACTGGAGTTCCACATACTGATAGTGTAAAAGAACTTCTTTCCGAGTTTTGTTTCAAATACTTACCAGATGATATAGACAATTTGGATGATTTATTTGCATAATTTTCATATATTAAAAATAATATTTTCATTTATTTGCATGCTTCTATATATACATTTAATGCAGTTATCAGTAGGTATATAGATAGTAATATAACACTAATCTTCTTATCAATTACCCATCCATTCAATGGGACTCCAATAGTTAATACAATAATGGCACTAATGACGCCACCTGTTGTGATGTAAAAATGTCTCTCAGTTTTGAAAACCAATGATGTTTTCCAAATGGAACTGTCCTCTTGACCATAGTTATTCAACAAAATTAAGAGTCCATCTATGCCAAGACCAAAGAGAAAGCAAAGCAAAGGACCCCCAAAACATGCACTTATTGCTATGTCTATTGCTCCAAGCTGTGTAAAGGTTACATTTGAAATCAAATCACCCACTGAATTACCCCAGGCAAAAATAGTTAAGCCTAGGATTTCCTGTGTTAGGTTGTACCTTTCTGTCCAGTTTGTTAAAATTCGAACAACATGTTTGACAGAATAGCTTATGGTACATAGGGAAACTATGAATTCAATGATTGCAACAACATTCGAATTATATCTATAAATGTTGGCTTTTTCCCAGTACGTCAGAAGAATAATAATTGGAATACACATTATTATAGCCCAGATTGTCAAACATTGATACAATAATACACTGATTATAATTGGAGATAATACCAACTTAATTGAAGTCACCGGCGACAACTTCTTGTTCACATGAGTGATATTAATTGCTGGCAAATAAGCATTTAGTAATACAGATAATGGAGCAGTGAACAACATGGTTAGAAATTGATGATCCACAGTCTTTGGTGGATAATTGATTAACTCGTTGTAAACTTCATAGCCATGGTATAAGTAATCTACTGTAGGTGTTTCCAATACTAAGGGTTCTGGACTACAGACTACTGCTGGGCTATGGGAGGGTGAAATTGGAATAAGCAAATGCGGTAAATGATTACAACTCAAAGATTTTTGAGTAATTGGGCGATTTAGTTGTGGCCTTGAGTTTGGTGTGTTAGAGTCTAAATTGTCAGTTTCGGTTGTTTCGATATCTCTATTTGTATTATCATAATTGCTATCCGTTATAACAATCGGCGGTATGCTAGAATATCGTTTCTGTTCTTGTAAAGAAGATATTGGCTGAAGAGACGATTGGAGTCTGTTGTTTGATATATTAGTTTCTAAGAAAATTTCATCATTAAATTCATTTTCATTTCCCCAGATATCTAACAAATCTTTAAGAGTCATACGGATCCAGCCATGACTATTCTTCTTAAAATGATTTCTAACTCTTTTGCTTATTATATCCCGCCTGGTTTGGATACCTTTATTAAATAATAGTATATTGTTGTGAATATTTGAGAAACCAAAAAATTGTTTTATACCATTGTTTGGATGCGCTATCCGATCTTGAGATATCAAAGATTCCGAATCAGGTGTATGGGTACTTTCGGTGTAGTCGTTAATTTGATAAATAACGTAAACGATATAGAATAAGGACATTAGCAAGCATTCCCAAAATGCTAAAGTACCATCGGATAATATCCAAAATGCTATTAATATCAACACAGTAAATATTAAAATATCATGGATATAATATTTTTTCGAATGAAACCCTATTTTTTCCTTTGTTGAGATTCCATGATTTGAAATATCACTAGTATCATTTAATTCGAGATCTTTATCGGTCAGTACAATTGTTCTTGACAATGCCATCAGTCCTATTACTACAGTTAAAACGAATAATAAGCCACCAAGCAATTCACCGATTGCTAAAGAGGTTGCATCTTTCTTCATAGACTGATATGTACCTGTAATATCTGGAATAGAATTACCCAAGGATAATATTGTAATACCAGATATCCTGCTTGAAATATTGAAAACATCGGTTGAAATTATTGATAACGAGGGTAATAAATAATCAGAGGTGACTAATCCCAATAGAATAAAACATTCCAATAAAAACAGTGGATTCACATAAAACTCCCAAACAAACTCACTCCAGAACGATACCACCACAAGTGCAATATTAATAATATAAAACAGATTTATTGCTATCTTCCAATTATCCCACATAATAAAGTTTCAAATTGTAATAAGCCAGGACTAATAATTAAGTTTCTTCCTAGCCTTTATTTTAGAATAAAATTAAAAAAGGCCATAAAGTTGTGTTCAAAGTGATCCAATTGAACATTTAACCATCATAATTCCTTAAACAGAACCTATAACAACTCTTGCTCCAGATTATTCAGATATATATAATTAGATTCGTCTTAAATCAAACATAGTAAACCTTCGATTCATCACTTAAATATCAAGCTTTTTTCCCAGTTTTAAAGGCTTCATGTAAAATTTAAGCTTTTACCGTGGTAACATTAAGAAATCGTTTGGCTATTGCATATTTGATTTAAATAATGGGGAAGTATTAAATTTTATGATTAAAAATAGCAACTAAATATGTATAACATGTTAATTCTATCAAGAAGTTCTTGGCATTGGTTAGATTTTTCTTGGCAAGATGTGTAGATTGCCTTAAAATTTAATTTTAAGGTAAAACTGCAAGAGTGACTTGGGTAGAAATTGAGAGAAATAGTGTTATATTTTTAACATCATTTTAGGAAGCATTATTTACAATTTGAAACTGTTGGTGTAATCATAAAGCATGAAATGATGCACTAAATTGGTGTGGGTTTGAAATTAAAGTTAATTATTTTTCTGGGGTGTCGTTGATGACTAATGATGTATGTATATTTAGTTAAGATTTTTCTTGTTTATTAAAATTGTTTTGTTTACTTAAAATTTATTTTCCTTTATACAACAGTGTCTCTACAGGTAGATATAGAGTTGTGATTAATCCTAAATACGGTCTA
Organism: Vanderwaltozyma polyspora DSM 70294; assembly: GCF_000150035.1. Classification (NCBI taxonomy): domain Eukaryota; kingdom Fungi; phylum Ascomycota; class Saccharomycetes; order Saccharomycetales; family Saccharomycetaceae; genus Vanderwaltozyma; species Vanderwaltozyma polyspora. Next base: position 153,585 of record NW_001834679.1, read on the forward strand.
GTTTAACCTTGTTGTTTTGTTTAGCAATCAAAGCGACTCTGTCACCTAATGATAGGGCTAAACCTTGACCCTTGGAACGAATACGGACGTGACCTACAACTTGGCCGGTGGATGGTTCCTTTTCAATACATAAGTTAGCTAATGCATCTTCACCAAATGATGACTTGGCGTATAAGTTGCAACTTAAGAATCTACAGTCTTCTTCACCTAAAGAGTTTTCTTCAGTTAGAATACCCATGTTAGTACCTTCAACCAATTCTCTTAAGTAAGCATGTAAAGTAGGCAACTGGGCCTTTACCGATATTTTGTTTTCCCATTCGAATGCATTCCACATGGTACGGAAGTTTTCATCAGTAGTCTTGGCTGGTTTAATGTAATCCATTATGTCAACATGCACATCGTTCAAGATAACGTAACGAGCATCTTGACCATGACCACCATCATATATAATATTACCAAAAATGACACCGGTGTCAGCTGATGAAACCTTGACCGTAACACTGATCTTATGGAAACCATGAGCAATAATATTCGTACTTGGTGGATTATCAATGATCTTTAAGTCACCTAAAGTTGCAAATTGAACATGCAAATTCTTTAAAGTTTCTTTAGTTTGGTTAACCAAAAGAACATCAAATACAACATCAAATTGATTGGTTGTGATATATGCTTCAGCATAAACAGGGTCGGAGAAACCAGTTAATTGAACAATCTTTCTCAATTTAGAAGATACCAAGTTGGCCTTTGCCATTGAATCATCACCTTTAATGGCCAAGTTCAAGTCTTCTTCAATTGTATCTTCGGTGTTTGAAGTTGAAATAGAGCCGGCAAATTGTCTGAAGTTCATGGCTTTATCAACAGCTTCAGCATTCTTCTTGATATTTTTAGCTGATCTTTTGGCCAATTCTTTTTTGGAACGAGCAACTTGAGCCTGGAAAGAAGACTTGGTAGCATCTAAGAAAGCCAATTTCAATAGTTGGCTTTCAATTTCTTCAGTCTTAGAGTTGTTTTCATCCATCAAGATTGAAATAGCATTCATTATTCTTTCTTGGGAATCTTCGTCGATTCTCTTCTCAACTAGGTTACTTTGACCAACTCTGATTATGCTAACTAAAATCAATAGACCTTCAGCAACAAAAGCATTAATAATCTTAGTGTCTTTTGATAAATTCTTGAATCTAATTACTAACTTGATAATTGTACTTGCCAAAATAGAAGCAGTGTAGAAATCACCAGATAAAATGAAACGACGCAATGGTGGTCTAGATTCGATTTCTTCAGAAGAATCATCTTTGTTGGTTTTAACAGAATCAAATGCATTTTCTGTAGCATAAGTACCATCTGGTAAAATAACAGGACCAGTAGGCTTAGATTCTGATTCTTCCTTCTCAGCTTCATCATCTTCATTTTTCTTGTTTAATCTTCTCAATTCAGACTGTAATATAGGAACTTCACCGATACTAGCACGGATATGTTTCCAAGAATTTTGGATTTCTTGTTCAGAAGTGGCGTATTCACCCAAAATCCATAAAGCACCTCTGTAGGCCTTTGCAGACTTGATTTCTTCCATTGAAGAAATCAAATTATTCAAGATAGTGGCTCTCAATTGTGGGAATTTTTCGACTACTTCTTTAACAAATGAAATAACTTCACTAGCACCTGCGGTACCCAATTCACCGATGAATCCTAACAATAATGAGATGACATCACCAGCAGCTTCGACAAAACGAATAGCAACGGAGTGGATACTCTTAATCAAAAGTTGTCTGTATTGCATTGACTTATCCTTTTCACCATTGTTAACAGTTTGTTGGAATTCTTTTTTCAATAATTTAACAACAGCATCCACATTTCTTGAGGCAACCAAGTTCATTGAAATATCTAAAGCCTTGGCACGAACATCTAAATCTTCAGCAGACAAAACTCTCAAGATATCTAAAGTTAAATCTTCCAAAGTACCGGGGTTCTTGTTGTTGATGTCTTGGATACGATCTAAAACAATTAACTTAACGTTGTTGTCGGATTCCTTAACAGCCAAATCAATCAATTTTGAAGCAGCAGAATTCAAAACAACTGGATTAGAACTCAAAGAAGTTAAAGCTAAACAAGCTTCAAAAATAACTTCGTTTGAAGAAGTGGAAGATAAGATTTCTGATAATAATTCGATGTATTGAGCCTTTAATGAAGGGGTATTGATAGCATCTTTTCTGATGAATTGAACCAAAGAAACTTGTAACAGAGGATCCAATGATTCAATAGAAGTCATGTTATCTTCTAAATAAGTCAAAGCAGCATCACGATCCAATTCAGACAACCCAATAAAAGAGTTTCTCTTACAAACAGGATCGGTTTCAGCAGCTAAGAAAGAATGAATAATCTCCTTTGCATCTGGGATCAAATGGTCACTAACTTTGTAAATAGACAATACAGCTAAGATGGCATATTTACGGACGTAAGCATGACGATAATCCAAACAAGCTAATACGGAAGGAACCATTTGTTCTAATAGTTCAGCTTCTTTCAATTTAGTTAAAAATCTCAAAGTATTACCTCTGATAAACTCGTTTGGATGTTGTAAATCGTGTTGGATGGCATTACAAACCAAAATCATCTCATGTCTTAGTTTTCCTTCAGAATCTAATTTTGGAACAATTTCCCAATAAAAGTATAGTAACTTCTTTAATCTTTTGTTCTTAGAAGGCATAACAAATCTAATAATATGCATCAGTAATTCAGGCAATGGGTTACCTTCCAACATAGTAACCAAAATTTCCTTCATAGTTTCAATTTTGTCCTCATCAGATCCTTTTTCCAATGCCTTTTGGAAATCAGCTACAGTGTAGCTGACAGCCATTGGAGAAGGATCAAAGACCAAAGTATAAGCAGGTTGCTTACTAGAGACAGTCATCACTTCAAATATAGTCAATTGATCGATTCTTGATGCCCTAGATCAAATGATAGACAAGCAAAACCTTATCTTTAAAGTAAAATTTCAATCATTTAGGAGGGTTTCTTTTAAATTGTTGTTCACTTTTCTATGGTTGTCGTGTAAGTTCAAATCGACAAATATAATAAAATATTGAAATCCGGGTAATCAACACTATGAGATATTGGATAATACAGATTTATATTAGAAGAGTGACAGTTAATAGCAAGAGAAGGTTAACTAACAGTGTTTAAATAAGATTATTCAATAAGAAATATTAAGTTTATAAATAAGTTTCTATTGATTAGATTAGAGTTCTATCTATTATACAAAAAGTGGTATATATGTATCTTTTTTTTCTCTTTTTTTTCTCTTGTTTTTGCTTTTAAGAAAAAACCAGAGACACGAACGTTAATATCAATTATATATATATATAATCAATACCTTTTAGATCTGGTTCTGCGATTGGGTTTTTTTTTACTTCTTTATCTAATTTCATGTTTTGTTTTGTTTTTTTTGTTTATGGACTATTTCAGTGGATCTACAACTCACTACAATGGTTTCCATATCTATAAAGCTTCAACTTCTTTGACGACTTCGTTGAAAGATTCTTTGTATTCTTCTTCCTTGCCCTTGCCATCCTTCTTCTTGTTGCTTCCTGGAACTATGAAAATAACAGAAGTAGGTCTCTTGGTGGCACCAGCAGAACCTAGATCTTGTTTGGATGGAACAAAGATATATGGAACGGAATGGTCTTCACAAAGCACTGGTAAATGAGAAATGACATCACCTGGAGAAATATCACCGGCGATGATTACTAAACCTTTTTCACCTTTTCTCAAAGCTTTACCGACTTCCTTGACACCTCTTTTAACATTCTTAGCTTTGGAAGCTTTCTTGACTGTCTTTAATAGTTTTTTGTTCAATTTTTTAGAGGCTAATGGTTTGGCAAACGGTAGAACCGCTGGCATTCTAACATCGTAGTTATCTTCCCCCTTGGCTTCCTTAGATTCTTTACCCATTGTTAAATGATGACTCACCGTGCTGACGACAACTTTATATCTACGAGAAGCCAATCAAACAAACTATTCAAACATTATAAAATATGCTATTCTGTTTTATTTTACTTTAACCTTTCTTGTATGTATAGAGATGGTATTGATGGGATTCTGTTGAAGCTCATCGATCTTGTTAACGAAAAAAAAAATTTTATCTTGGTTGGGTAAGTGGGAAGAAAAAAAAATGATTAGAAGGTTAGCAAATATTAGAGATGGGTGGTTGGTTCTGGGATCGATTCCTGGGAGATGCAAGTAGATTTATTCATATCAGGTATAGACTACGGTTACAATATAATGTTTCTATGTTGGAGATGTGTACACTGTGGTTCATTTTTATGAAGTATCTAGGTAAACACTATATATACATGGATGGGTTTATGTTTTTTGTAGGTATACTGGATTACAAGATGACTTTTTATCGTGCATGCAAATACAATTGTTAATTTAAGTTTGGCCTTGTGTGTGTGTGTTTATTCTAGTTTGGATAAAATAAAATAGTATGGATATATGTGCTACTAAATGACTTGATCTTGTGGAAGCTCATCGGTTAGAATTATCTTTGATCACCTGACTAAGGTATTATATCTTTAATGTCAGAAATTGAACGTAAAGAATGATAAAAATTGTAATTTTGGAAAGTACGTGCAATTCCTACATTAAAAGCAGGGTAACTGAATCTGGCAGTCTAATACAGAAACTGTTTATGTCACTTAAACCAGTTGATATAACAGAAGCATCGATCAAAGAATCCAAAACCTGGGAAAGATAAAGACACTATTCTTTAATGACACAGGGGGGATTTTGCACTCAATTACTTATCTTACTGGTTTACCAAGCCATTCGTCCTACCTCACTAATTTGTTGTATTAATTGATATAGCTAATCGAATCCTGTTATTGGGTTATTTTTATATATAATTTGTCAACTTTATGCGTATATTATTTCTAACTCGTTGGTTAGCGTTATTAACTCCCACTAGGTTGAACGTTCATGAGTGGTCTTTATCCAATAATGGCTGTGAAAATAGTGTAATTAACTAGAGAAACGATAAAAGACAGGATAGTTAAAGTAGATATAGTAGATATGAACGATGTAGAAGGTTTTGAAAAATAAGACTCGACCTCTTATCTTGGAATGTGTGAACAAACAGTGGCCAACCATAATTAAATCCTTCTTCTGGAAGAGTATGAAAGCATCTCCTACTTATACTATTTCAAACCTGAGTTGGGGGGTACTAAAGTTTTTCTATTGCTTAGCACATTGATGAACCAAAATGTTATTCATAAGACTCGACAATATTATAACATATCAACGAATGTCTAACATTCGACAGTTGCTGTCTTTACTATTAACTGTCACACAATGGTGATAGCGAGATACCAAGGACCGCACCTAAGTAGGGTAAATATAGGTCCTTCTGGTTCTAATCGTTAAAAATCACGTGAACATAAATTTTGTAGAACGTTATTGAATTACACTTTGATATAAATTACAGATGAGATGAGATGAGATGACTACTCAATCCTATCCAACTACAAGGAACCGGTAAGCTAAATGAGTGGAAAGACTGTAAAACATTGGAAAGAGAGGTCTGCTAAGGTTCAAGTCCGTGAATCCGATCTACCATCTTCGATACCACCACAGACAGGTTTATCTTTTAACCTATGGTATAATAAATGGTCTCAAGGGCATAGTGGTAATGCAAGGTTTGTGAATCCATATAGACTAGAGCCTAACTTACATTCTGGTGTGAGTAGAGGTGACTTGGAGGGCAACAAGTTCTTTTGTTTATATTTTGCAAAGGGGTTATGCTGTTTAGGTAAAAAATGTACATATAAGCATCATATTCCTGAAGAAGAAGACACTATACAATTAAATTTAAAAACTGGTGTTTTAGATTGTTTTGGAAGAGAGAAATTTGGAGAGTTTAGGGATGATATGGGAGGTGTTGGTTCATTTAGGAAACAGAATAAAACTTTGTACATAGGTGGATTAACAGGTTCTTTGAATAATAAAAATTTGTCGAATTCCCAAATTGAAAGTAGACTTAGATTTATGTTTGGACGTCTGGGTGAAATAGAAAGGATACGATATGTTGAAAGTAAGAATTGTGCATTTGTCTCATTTCGATTTCAATGCAATGCAGAATTTGCAAAGGAGGCAATGAGTAACCAGACGTTGCTGATACCGAGTGACAAAGAATGGGATGCAAGAAAAGAAGGTACAGGTTTGTTAGTCAAATGGGCTAACGATGACCCAGATCCTAAAGCAAAGAAACGTATGCAACAAGAATCCGAGAAAGAAGCAGTGAACGTGATGAAGAAGCTATTAGAGAAGCATGATCAAAACCAAAACCAAGATAATAACGAAGCTGAAAATAATAAAAGAAAAAATACAGAGGAAGAATCGTCGATTTTTAGTGAGGGTATGTTATCTAAGTTCAAGAAAAGAAGACAAGTTATAGAGAAGGAAACAGATAAATGTATAACTTTGAATACAAATTCCGATTCCACCACAACATCAGCTGTACCTGTAAAATCACCATTGGTATCATTGCAAGGATACGAATCATCTTCAGATGAAGAATAGATATAGATTTATGTCTTTAGTTATAATGAATAAGTACAATAAATGTGTAACATTAAATTTTTTTTTGCACTAGTAAATTCAGATTCTTCTGTAATATTACTTTTAGTTGGTGAGAAATCATTTTCACCAATAAAAACTTTAACTTAATCCTGGAGCCTCTCCCAGTTTGCACATTTTTGCCAATTGAATTGGATACAATAGTTAGAAATATATATACATATATATCCACCAATTCTACACATACATATACACAAATATACATCCAAATTACCATAATCTTCTTCCTTACCCATCTGTTTCATTACTATTAAACCTTGTTGATCATTGCCGTTAGCCATGCGAGGATTAATAAGAAATCGAACACCACGTGACCACCGGACTTAGTTCCCTCATGACCGAAAGAGGGGAAAACATCAAATTCTATTGAAATTCGACCTTTAGATGACTAAAGAAAAGGTTGATCCAAGAAGATGAATAAACTTTTACTAAACTTTTAATTTGATTTAGTATTTAAGGAACAGTCTTTAGATCATATCGACTTGTTTATAGTTCAACACTTCTAGTAAAGATATTTGGTGTTATCTTTTGATATCCAGTTAAAATAAATAAATTTTTGCTTTATTACAGTGTTTAATAAAAGCAAGCAAATTTTGTAATACCGGAGGAAGGGGAGATATAATTTAAGCTATTATTTCTTTTCTTATACAGCAACAAACAACAATACTATCAATATTTGAATAGTATTCGGGTATATATATACTTACTTATATTTCATTTACTGAACAACTGGTTAATTTTTAGGAATTTGTTATTTTAAACAAAAATTATTATTCCCCAATTTTACTAGTTTCATTTTTGTTTAAGGCTAAGGGGGTAAAAATTCGATTACTGTTGATTTGTACTAAATCAATACTTCTATAACTAAGAGAAGTAATAATAATAACAATAATAATAATAAATATAGTAACACAATCAATATGAATGGAACGGATTGTTCAATCGGGAGTAATCCCTTGATGCAAATAAATAAACATTCTCAAGAATCTAGTTCTTTGTTGAAGGGTAACCATTTCCAACAGTATCAGAATAGTAATGGGAAATTCGAGGGCAGTTCCCAAGGTTTTAGAACTGGGAATAATGCAATTTCACAAGAGAATAAAGAATATATGAAAAATTTCATGAATAACAATGTACCTTCTAGTTCGTTTGCAAGACCAGTGAATTTAGATAGAGCCCATCTCGAAAATGGTAATAATGTAATGAAAAATCAAAGTGGGAACTCAAGTTGGGTGTCTCAATTTTCAAATGATGCAGAATCTCAACATCGACAGCAAATATATAATAACAAGAGGATGATGGCGGGAAATAATCAATGGTCCGGTGAGTTCAAAGATTCTCAGAAGCAATCTCCTCAACAGCAACAACAGTCCCAGTTTAATCAGGACGTACAATCATCATTGCCATACCAGATGAACCATCCTATGTATTCTCAGAATATGTTTGCAGGTGGAATGATGGGATCAATGTCTCAGAATAGTTTGTTGCAACAAGGCAGACAACAAAATTTACAAAATCAAACAACTAATGAAAATTGGGAAAAACATTTCAAAGAACTCGAAGAAGAAGTCACTAATAATTTAAAGATAAATACTGATGAACCTTTGACAAAGGAAGGTGAAGTAGATCAAGAAGAAAAAGTTCAAGAAGCTGATGAACAAATAGAGCAATATCAAGATGTTTTCCAAGAGGTGTGGGATAGCATTAACCAAGATGCTGAAGATTTATTACCTGACAATTTAGTAGGCAAAGATGCATGGAACAATGACCATCAGAAATATTTTTCTGACAGGATTAATTCTGTTGAAGAATATCAGTTTGATAAAAAAAATGAGTATATGAATAATCCTAATTCTTATGAAATTGGTTGTATTTTGATGGAAAATGGTGCCAAATTAAGTGAGGCAGCGTTAGCATTTGAAGCTGCAGTACAGGAAAACCCTGAACATGTAGATGCATGGTTAAAGTTAGGGTTAGTACAAATCCAAAATGAAAAGGAAATCAATGGTATTACTGCATTAGAAAAGTGTTTGAAATTAGACCCAAAGAATTTAGAGGCAATGAAGAATCTAGCTATCAGTTATGTAAACGAAGGTTACGATGTTAGTGCATTTACCATGTTGAATAGATGGATTGAAACAAGGTATCCTCATCTATTGGAAAATACTCATGGCATCGAATTAGATTCGGATCAAGATCGTTACGTGGTGAATGAAATTGTGACAAAACAATTTTTACAAGTTGCTAACAAACTAGAGACAGCAGATGCTGATGTACAATTAGGACTAGGCTTGTTATTTTATTCAAACAATGAATTCGATAAGACCATCGATTGTTTCAAAGCTGCATTAAAAGTTTCACCAAATGATGAATTATTATGGAACAGATTGGGGGCTTCACTAGCCAATTCCAATAGATCAGAAGAAGCGATACAAGCGTATCATAAAGCATTAAATTTAAAACCATCGTTTGTGAGAGCTCGTTATAATCTAGCGGTTTCATCTATCAATATTGGATGCTACAAGGAAGCTGCTCAATATTTGTTGACAGCGCTTAGTATGCATGAGGTAGAAGGTCTGAAGGGATCGAAATCTAATTATCTCAACAATCTATCGGATGGGTATAATAACAATATCATGGAAACGTTGAAGAGAGCGTTCATGGGGATGGATAGACACGATTTAATGGTAAAAGTTTTACCAGGGATGGATTTGGATCAGTTCCGCACAGAATTTAAGTTCTAAGTTCCCCCATTTCCACATTACAAGGGCCCATTCTCTATCTCTCATCAACGCACCTCTATTACAATCACTTTATAGATACATATGTATCCATACATTCTCATGTTTATATAATAATTGTATTGTTTTGGTTGTTGAAGCAAGAAGATAAGATCAGTTATTTAGTATAAAAAATAGTACTTGAAGTAAAATATATAAAGTCATCAGTCGCCCATGCATTGATCCTGTATCAAGACCAAGATCAAAACCAAGACCAAAAAAGATCAAATGTCTTTCTTGAACCTCAATCTATCCCACTAGGCATTTATCGAAACAATACCAAGAAAACCTTATTTCATACGATACAAAAGTTCCAGGACCACACAACCTAGAGACCCTACTCTCAAGCATAATCCCCCCAATGACGTGTATGATCCAAATGTAATTTCGAGATCGTTGCAGTTGTCGAAACACTGCTTCACAACAACAACTTCTCATCACCTTCACCTTCACCTTCACCTTCATCAATCACTCTCTCTCTATGATGTTTTAGATTCTGATACTATTTTTTTTTCAAATTTGTCTCTCTGCACCACTTTCTCTCACAATTGCCCTTTGTTCCATAGTAGACCAACACTGAAAAATTGATCGAAATCGAAAGGAAACCAAACCAGACTGTCAATATTTTCATTTTAAGTTAAACTACAAGAAAAGTTTAATAGTTGATATACTGGACTAGATTAGATCATATTTGCTATCGCAACAGTACTATTTTAGTTTGTGTTTTGTCAAGGCCTATTGGGTATCAGTGGGGTGATTCAAGGATACATTGTTGGGGGTTTGTTATTTGGTAATATTTCCATTTCTATAAGAGAAGAACCTAAATCTGGAGTGATAGAGAGATACACATACAAACGCACAATAGACAGAAGAATATTTCAGTCAAAGTCTATCGATTAGGATCAATTCAAGCAAAAAAAAAAGTACACAGAGATGTCAAGTAATAGCTATGAGTTGCCTTTATCTCATGGTGGTGTGAAAGAGGAAGAAAAAAAAAATATAAGATCGTCTTCGAAATACTATCAGAATAAACCAAACAGCTGGCAAAGGCGAATTTCACAGGTTATAAGTAGACATAAAACCAAATTCGCTATACTTTTTGGTATTATTTTCTTATTCCAATGGTTACAAGACCCTTCAATTAATGAAATTAATAACAATAGTAATTCTATTAAAAACTCAAAAAAAGTTGCAAATAATCCTTCTGGTTTCAATGAAGATACTTTATTGAAATATGGCGATTTACCATCCTCTGTTTCTTCAAGAAAATTCAGTTGGAAGAATCCAATTTCTTGGTTTTGGAATCCAAATCCTAGAATTGTTATCATTCTGGCTGCAAACGACGGTGGTGGTGTTTTGAGATGGAAAAATGAACAAGAATGGTCAATCGAACGTATCTCTATAAACAACAAGATGGCTTACGCTAAAAGACACGGCTACGCTTTAACTTTAAAAGATTTAACTGTTTCAAAAAGGTACTCTCACGAATATAGAGAAGGTTGGCAGAAAGTTGATATCTTGAAGCAAACTATGAGAGAATTCCCTGATGCAGAATGGTTCTGGTGGTTAGATTTAGATACATTAATCATGGAACCAGATCGTTCACTGGAAGACCATATTTTTTCAAGATTAGATGAATTAGTAGACCGTACTTTGAACCATTTTAACCCATTAAAGATAGAAGTAGATATACCTTATGTCGATTACACAGAACAAATCGATCTATTAATAACTCAAGATTGTGGTGGTTTTAACTTGGGTTCATTTTTAATTAGAAATAGTGATTGGTCGAAACTTTTATTAGATATATGGTTCGAGCCTGTCGCATACGAGCAAAAACACATGGTATGGGAACACAAGGAACAAGATACATTAGAAAGTTTATATGCATCTCAAGCATGGGTTCGTTCTAGGGTAGGATTCTTACCCTTAAGAGCAATTAATGCTTTCCCACCTGGTGCCTGTTCCGAATTCAGCGATGATCCAAGATTCTTCTATAACGAGGGAGCTAGAGACTTTGTTGTGAACATGGCAGGTTGTAACTTTGGTAGAGATTGTTGGGGTGAAATGAGCCATTACACTTCTTTGATGGAAAAATTCCAATCCAAGTGGTATTCAAAATTGTTCTCCTGAACATTCCAGCAAGATGTTGAAATAAGGGGGGAAAATTAAGTATCAAAATAATATATTAAATTAATCTAAGAAAAGGAGATACATTTACATATATCCTTTCTTGCTCTCACTCTCTCTCTCTATATATCTTATTAACATTAGTTTGTACATTAAGTAAACCAAAATATAATAGCATTAACTACGATTACAATTTCTTTGCTTTAAGATTCATATGAAATATCAAAAGAAAACTCACAGATCATCATTACTGTTCAATAAGACACCTTTAACCATCTATAAATTACTGCCAACCGTCTCAACATCAATATCAATGGCATCACTTTATATCTTGTTCTTGATTTATATTAATCACCAGATCACGTGATTTGTAAAAGCAACGAAAACCAAAAGTTTAAACCGAGAAATATCGAAATTGATAATAAGAAGTGAGAGTTTAAATGATAAACAAAGTAACAGGGACGTTTAATAAATTAAAAACAAAGGATAGTTTCTAGTTTGGGATTATTGATATACTTTCGAATAGAGGTATATATTAAGTTATCTGAATCAGTTTCTTTTACTTTTTGGTTGTCCCTTTTTTATTACGTGGTAGTTGGACTAACAAGTTTTTGCAAAAACTATTTCGCGATATCGTTATCTGTTAAGTGATTAAATTGAAGTATAATACAGGTAAGGAAAAGACACAACTTCATTTTTTGAATAATATCGTACTTGTAATTCATTTATAATTATATTCTGTGGAATTATACTTATACATCGTGTGGTATTTTTCAAATTTCAATAATAATTTAATTTTATTATACTATACATTTTGCTGTGATACTTTTTAAAGACAAATAATTACAAACAATAGATAGATCTATCTAAGAAGAATGGACTTTTTCAATGATATAAGTGGTTCGAACGATAATGCTGATGATTTCTTAAGCTTATTCGAGAGTTCGAGTTTCCAACAGAACCGCATACAGCAGACTGGGATGGCTCCTGAGAATAATGCTTCCCCTATGGCAATGTCTGGTAATTTTACTGCTCAAGGATCTCCATCATTTGGAAACAATACTGCAGGTGGAACTCCATTTGATACTACAAATGCTAATAATAATACTTTATCTCCTCAAGTGATTCTAGCAAGAAATTCAATCACTGGTGGTTCTATGCCAAACCAGATGGCTATGTCCCCACAACAAATGTTCTCTCCAATGGGCATGCAAAACCAGGCAAATATAAATGCAAATAATATCATGTCTCCTTCTATGCAGAGTAACACTTCGGCAAACAATACGCCAGGATCTTCAGGTACTTTAGGACCACAACAAATACTATCAAATGGTAATCAATCAAGAATGTATCAAAATTTTAATAATCAACAGTATAATGTACAATCTCCAATGATGAATTCTGATAATATGAATGTCCCCATGAATACAAACAACCAAATGAATATGAATGCAGGGAATATGGGCAATTCAAATGCTGGCTCTGGAAATCTACAAAAAATAAATAATGGCGGGAATCAAAATAATATAACAGCAGACAGGGCTGCAATGATAAATCTTCTAAAGCAGAGGCAACAACAACAATTCCAACAACAACAGCAACAGCTGCAGCAGCAGCAACAACAGCAACAGCAGTTTCAGCAGCAAGAGCAACATCAACAATCTCAAAGTATGCAAGGTCAGGGAGGTCAATCTCAAGCTAGCACTCCTGGTCAATCTTCTCAGCAGCAATTCCAACAAATGCAACTGCAAATGCAGAAGCAAATGCAGCTACAGTTACAAAAGCAGAAGCAAATGCAACAGCAGAAACAGCAGAAGCAGCAAAAACAGCAGAAGCAGCAGAAACAGCAAAAGCAGCAGAAACAGCAAAAGCAACAACAACAGCAGCAACAGCAGCAACAACAGCAACAACAGCAACAACAACAACAACAGCAGCAGCAGCAGCAACAACAATTATCACTGCAAGGCCAATCGAATGCTAAACAAAGAAGCCCTCAAGTTCCATCTCAAGATGGTTCAAACGCGCCTACGCCATCTCAAAATTCATCTATTCACCAAAGTCACCCTTCTCTTTCAAACTTAAGTCCAGAATTGCAACGTAGAGTCTCAGCAGAATTAAATAATAAACAATACGAATTGTTCATGAAATCTCTTGTGGAAAATTGTAAAAGGAATAACATTGCACTTCAATCAATTCCTGAAATCCAAGGTAAGAAGATCAACTTGTTTATATTGTTTATGCTAATCCAACGATTTGGTGGTGGTGATCAAGTTTCTAGAAACCAACAATGGCCACTTTTAGCCCAAAGATTACAAATTTCAGATTCACAGAAACTAGCCGCTCTATATTATCGAATAATATCTCCCTATGAAAAGTATCTAGTTTCAGCAGATGGTATTAAGGAAACTCAAGCCAAAAAAGTATTTTTACAGCAGTTTTTCCAAGAAATGTTAAAGAGAATTCAAATGTTTACTTCACAACAACAAGCCCAAGTTTCAATGAATACTTCAAATCAACAGCAAGAGCAACAAATAGATCAGCAAACACACCAACAAATGCAGCAGCCACGTCAACCACAGCCACAACAGCTACAGCAACAACAACAGCATCAACAACAAGCACAAGCACAAGCACAAGCACAAGCACAAGCACAAGCACAAGCACAAGCACAAGCACAACCACAAGCACAAGTACAACCACAACCACAACAGCTTCCAATGCAACTTCCAATGCAACAACCACAACAAATACCAAATCAAGGTTTGGCTTCTCAAAGTCCTCAATTTGTTCCACAAATCCAACAAATGCCTGGCAGCATCAATTCTAGTGTGGTAAATACTCCATCTGCAGACATTCCTACAACTCAAATGAACAAGCAGAAGGCTGCTGCTGTTACTAAACCTAAGAAACCAAGAAAGCCAAGACAAAAGAAGAAAACTAAAAAAGAGTTAGAATTGGAGAAAAAACAGGCTGAAGAACTACAAAGAAAGCAGCAACAGTTCATTGAAGAACAACAGAAGCAACAGCAGGCGTTGGTGGAACAACAGATGCGCCAACAGCAAGAGTTATTAAGGAAAAAATATGATGAGGAACTAAAGAAACTCCCTAAAAAATATATAAGAACTGTGGGAACAAATTATGTTCCAACCTCAAGACCAACTGAATTTTTGAGCGGCTACGATATCAATCATATTTCACAAATTGGTGAAAAGATCGATGCCAATAAGCCAATCTTTTTATTCGCTCCAGAACTAGGTACTGTGAATTTAAAGGCATTATCAAGGTCTTTAGAATCATCTAATCTAGGGGAAACCAATACTGCATTAAACACATTACTAGTAATTAGTGCTGATGTTTCATTGGATATATCTCTTGATAAATGTTTAGAGTTATTGGACGTTTTATCTGTTTTGGGTACAAAATTATTAACCAATCTTTCATCTAATCCAAAGTCTTTAAGAAATGAACAGTTAAATAGTTCTCATTGTGAAGAGTATGATGTCAAAACATTTTTAGCCAGAGATTTCACTTCTTATTCTTCCTCCGAAGAGTTGATGGATAACATATTCAAAGAGTACATCGAAAATAATGCAGTTTCCAGTTCTCCTGAATCTGTTGTAGTAACAGTTGATTCTTTGACAGGCCGCGATATCAATCAAGTTCCCCCAATGCTAACACCAGCACAAACACCCATGAATGACTTAAATTTATTCAATGATGAGTCGTCTGAATTAAAAAGTTATAAGTTAAAGGAAAAATATAATGAGAAATGGAGCTATTTACCTCCTCCAATAAGGTACCAGTCTAATCAGCATTTAGCGGAACTTCAATTAACTTCATGTCTAGAGACATTAAGGAAAGTTAGAACAGAGGTTGATACTCCATTCACCAAAGTTAACGCCAGAGGTGCAGAAAACCCAAGAATTTTAGTTTGTGACCAAATATCTACTATATCTATGATTTTGAGAAATATATCATTTTCCCAAACAAATATCAAGTACATGGTTAAGAATTTCTATATGAAAAGATTTTTTTCTGATCTGTTGTGGTGTTTGATAACAAATCCAGAAATGTTCACTTTTAATCGAAAATGCTTCAACTTAAAGAAAGACATAATGTCACTCTTTTCAAATATCGCTCATAAGTATAGACTGGAATCTGTGACTGATTCATTTTTAATTTTGTTATTATTGATGAGTTTTGGCCAGCCTAAAACGGACTACAGAAGCTTGGGATCTGATTCACTAACTTATAGTGAATATCCTCTCGAACTTGGTAAGTACCAAAGCTTTGGCGTGGATGTATTAGCAAAATTATTATCTTTAGAAACACCTAATAGAGGTCTTTTCAAGATGGTACTATTTAATGATTTCGAAAAAGTTGATGGAAAAAATAAAGATGTTAAAATAACTGAAAGATTAATCCGTGCTTACAACAATGGTGATCCGTATAGATTATTTAATGATGTTTTTTCATTCTTAATATCTATCATTCCGTTTAATCAAGTCAGTCAGATGCCAAATATGATAGAAGGTCTAGCTCCGATGATATTACAAAGTTTAACTTCTTTGATTACATTGGTGAAGATGATCAAGGAAGATAAAAAGAAAAAGCATGGAAAAAACTTACCTTTACAATGGTTATTATTCGAAGAAAACATTGGCTGTAATTTAAAGAGATTAAGTGAAAATATTTTAAAAATTAATAACCCAACTAATAGCGATACCAACAAGGATGTGCAATACTTAAAACATGTTTTCGTTTCAATCTCATCCTCGTGTATTG
Organism: Vanderwaltozyma polyspora DSM 70294; assembly: GCF_000150035.1. Classification (NCBI taxonomy): domain Eukaryota; kingdom Fungi; phylum Ascomycota; class Saccharomycetes; order Saccharomycetales; family Saccharomycetaceae; genus Vanderwaltozyma; species Vanderwaltozyma polyspora. Next base: position 169,910 of record NW_001834679.1, read on the forward strand.
AATTGGTGAATTTAATAATTGAAAAAAGTATTAAATTGGCTAATGTTACAGATGAAGAGGGTGCTAATAGCAAGAATTCTAAAGAAACAACAAATGTTTTTGAAAAATTATCAAGCATCCCTAATTTGTTCCCAAGTGAACTTGATTGTATGCTACTTCTAACTGATCCAAATATCGATATTCGAGTAATTCAACAATTAGAGAAGTTAATTGAGTTAAGAAGTCAGATATTAGGGGAATTGATAAAAGTTCAAAAGTGATAACTTATTTAGCATTTATCGGACGCGTTATGTTAGATTTAGATCGATAAATAAATGGATATATAGATTAAATTTGTAATATTATTATTATTATTATTACTGTTGTTATTGTTAATGATACAGTTGAATTATCGTCCAAAGAAGTAATCAAAATCTTTTGAAAGAGCCTACTCAAATATTGTAAAATTGATCAATCATTAATTTTACAATCTAGGAAAGTTAATGATTATTCTTGTGAGCATTGATTTCTTGATTACTATCGGGTTTATGAAATATAATGCAAAAACATCCAATTATCTTAAGGTCTAAGTCCGATCAGTTACATTTGAGGTTATAACTGTTACTTTCAATGGAGAGATATGAGAAAGATGGAGGAGTGTGAAATATATTGTCTGTAACCGTAAGAAAGAAACATTTACAGTTTAGACACAATTAAACAAATATCGGTTTTCTACTGAAGGCCATATAATAATTATCATAGAGAGAGATTTATCTAGTCCCAATTTTAAAGTTTATTGAGAGAAAAGATTACGAATAAGATTAGGGAAAACATTATGGATTAGCAACCTTAGATAATAACAGTCAAAGCCAGTTAATACTTGTGATGTTTCAAAAAGAAAGTGATGAAGTAGTGACATAAGAAAACATTGACTTTACTTTAAACTGTGGTAAAAACATTACCATTAACTTCTCAGCATAACTATATTAATAGTTAAATCTAAAGATAAACAAGCATTTAAATATATTGGACTAAGCAATATACAATTAGTGCTAAAATTTAATAAAAAATGTCTAGACATGCTTCTAGAGAACTGGGATATTAAAGTTCACGTTATGTAGAAGAAAGGGTATAGAAATAGAAATAGAAAGATTTAGTGCTTGCAAAGTTTATTATCCAGTAAAGGAAAAGAATCGGATGTGATTATGGCAGTTGTTTCGATAGAATGCACAAGTTTTTGTTACCAAGATAACAAATTCTTTCCTCTATGAAAGCACTACTTGAAATTAATAAATTGTAACTAACGTAATGAAACTATTAAAGAACAACATAATATCTTTTTCTTCCCACTTTTCCTTTGTAGTTTCTTTATACAGGAATAAAATTGCAAGACTATTTGATGCTAGTAGAGGACAACTTGACGAATTTGTCAAGGTCTAAAGAGAAAACAGGAATTATAATGTATTGAATGGATAGGTGAATAAACAGTTATCCAATATCTTACAAGAGAGAGCCTATTAAGAAATAACTAGAGAGCCAAATTGGGAAACCACACATCGATACAAAAGATAACCAAAGCGTAGGAGTTATCTAGTTCTTGTTTTTATAGAATAGACTTAGTAATGCTAATATCAATTTACAGCCAGTGTAACAAGTATGGACAAGATCAACACGGGAACCAAAAGATAGACTGATTTATACTTTTACCAAATGCTACTCTAAGTAAAGAGTAGTATTGATTCCATGGGGGAAGGACGGAATAAAGAGATAGATAGATAGAGAGATGAAGCATAAAGAGAGAGTGCTTTGCACTTTGCACTAATCAGTGACCACTACCCAGTGAGTAGACAGATTAAGCAAAAATATTGAATAATTAAATCAAGTATAGTTAAACAAGATCGGATGAGGTATAACCGATTTCTTCCGACAGATATAGGTCAAGCTTATTTAGTACATCTATTCCATTATTTACTATTATTATCACCATCATTATCATCATTATCACTACTATTATATTATCTCACCCACAGGGTGAGATAATATAAGAGATATGGTACAACGTAGCATTGATGATACCTAAAATGAACTAGAAGATGACATATTTCACTACGTTTTGAAGTCCTGTTCTCCTTTCATTTGTGTCAAAACCAACGTATTAGATAATATAGCACTAGATGAAGAAGGAAACTAAAAAAAATACATCACACCTTCTTGTACAGGTGGCTTAAAGCTACATCTGTTTATTGCAACTTGATTATGGGTCTAAACTGTAGTTGTAAAGCAAGTAATAGATATATAAAAAATCCAGTGATGTCAAAAAAGCAAGCAGTGCAACGCTAATACATAGTTTCTTTTGGTGAGTGAGGAAGGTCTAGTTATCATAAAACAAGAATAAGAGGTGAAGTGATGAAAGACACCCACACACACATCATACATGCATACAAACAAATGAATCTAGTAGTCCATAGGTAATTATCCCAGTTTAATTTAGAAGGATTAATCAATCAGTTACACTTCTTTTTATGTAATAGATGGAAATGTTTCAAGAGAGTAAATTAGAGGTAAGTGGAATAATCATTAGAGGATATATGTAATTTTAAAATGAGATGTGTTTGTGCTACAAGATAACACCCACGACGAGAAGAAGAAGTGGAACTGTAACGGTCTGTTGTATCTTTTTCTACTTACAATGCAACTGAAATTGCATATCACACAGTATAAAACTCTAGCTATATACTAAAACTCAACTCAAGTAGCCCAGAGATGAAATCCCAACCGTGTGTGTGTTTTCAGTACCATTTTAGAGGTCTCTCCAGTTCTTTTTCAAACACTGTTGGCTTGAAACCTTTGCTGTCTAGTTAAACAGAAAATGGTTTTTTTTTCACTTCTACTTTTACTTTTATTTTTATTTTCACTATTGCTCTGTTACTATTAAGTGCTCACTACCACCGCAATACAACAAATATCTGGTCTTGCCTTGCCTTGTCTTATTTTGTCTTGTCCTTTCTCGTCTTGCTCAAAGCTCTCTCTCTCTTTCTTTCTCAGCTTCAACTCGATGATGAAGCTAAAGCTGAAGCTGAACAAACTTGTCTCACCTCCTATTTGATTCTACTGCCCTTGCCCTCCAAACTTGGCTAACGTAGACTAGAGTTCTATAAACTATCTAATTAGCTAATTAGCTAATTATTCAATCAAGCTCTCTCTATCTTCACCATCCCAATTCCAATCCAAAGCTTTCAGAGTAGTGACATATTACCACATCCTCTTGCCAAATGTCTCTTGTGATGTTGTTGTTGTTGTTGTTGGTCTGTTGGGATATCGATGAGATGAAATTTCTTGTTACGGTTAGTTCCTTTGTGAAAAATTATGCTCAAATGGAATTTGAAAATATATTCATTGAATGATTGATGGGTTGGAACTCAAGACTATATATTTTAGTTGGTTCAACTGTTTGGTTTGACCTTTTGATGTGTTTTTGGGTATTCGATTCTATATTGAGATAGTGTCTGTATTTGTATGTGTAGGAGCTGTTCAAGCATTAGAAAGTAAAGCAAAGGAAACAAGAATAAGAAAGTTTTTTTTTCTTATTTTCTACATAATAAAATAATCATAAAAGTATATATACATTGATATTGTATACATTTTTATTCTCTGGGTTTGTTGTCTTGGGATAAGACTACTTTATTGATAATACTTAATCAGGACTGGGAAGCTTTGGGTTTTCATCTTTTTGGTATTTCCAGTTAATTTTTTTTATTGGTTTTATAATCATATATCTAATCTAAATCAGTTATAAAAGAAAAAAATATAAAAAAAATTAATTTATATATTGAGATTGGATAGCAAAATATTTTTATTTTGTTATATTATATTTTATTTTTGGTTGGCAGTTTAATCTAAATAGAATTATACTTCACTTGTTGTTCCCTTTATCGAGTTAGCTAGGTTATCTATCACGTTGGGATTACCACCATCTTCGCCAATACCAATACCACTACGATAATTTTTCATTTTATTTTTGTTTTCTTCAAAACTTTACAAGAAAGAGAAGTCCTTAACCTGTTTCACTTCATAATTACAAAAACTGCATTATATTTCTTATAATAAAGTAAAAGATTCCACTTCCTCTTCATTCTTTTATTTTGTCAGATACCCTCACCATCATTCATTTGGTTCAGCATATTCAACATTTTAAGAAACGACGTTCCTTTCTCATCGTTTTCAATTGAGTTTTAAAATACAGACTATTTAAAGTGTACTCAGATCCATACCGAATTAAAAATGTTGACTAATTGTCAGATAAACAATTATCTCTTCACTTCTCAAATCGGATCTGGTGCTTACGGTGTAGTGTTTCGTGCTACTGATGTCACAACTGAAAAGGACTATGCCATCAAGGCAGTAATTAAACCTTCTTCTTTCAACCCTGTCAACTCGATTTCAGCTACTGGTAATATGAAGAAGAGTAACGTACTACTAACACAACTGTATCATTATTTCAAAACTTTCCAAAATAAACTGTTTTTACCAACCACTGAATTAAGCTCAATAGAAGGTTTAACTCAGGATCAACTACAAGCTACAGTCCCACATTATAGAGAAATAGCATTACATTTGAAAGTACAACAACATGAAAATATAGTTACTATACATCAAGTACTAGAGTCTCCTTTGGCAACTTTTATTGTAATGGATTATTTCCCAAACGATTTGTTCACTTCCATTGTTGAAAACCATCACTTCGAAAACGATGGTTTATTAATCAAGAAAGTTTATTTACAATTATGTTCAGCACTACAATATTGTCACCAACTGGGTGTGTATCATTGTGATATTAAACCTGAAAATATTTTACTAGATGAAAATGATAATGTTAAACTATGTGATTTTGGTTTAGCTACTACTTCAGATTATTTGGCACCAAACGTATGCGTGGGATCTTCTTATTATATGGCACCAGAAAGAGTATTGTGCACAAATCCATTGGATTTGTATCCAACTGCAACTGGTGATATCTGGTCAATTGGTATCATTTTGATCAATTTAACATGCATAAGAAATCCTTGGTCAAAAGCCCATAGAAATGATGATAAAACTTTCCATTACTATACACAGGATCAAGCTGTTTTGAAAAAGATTTTACCGTTATCGGATGATTTATATACCTTATTGTCAAAAATATTACAAATAAATCCCTATGATAGAATAGATTTAACTACACTGATGTATGAAGTCAGTCAAGTGACATCTCTAACTAAAGATGGTCCACTGAATGAAGTGCCTGCATTGACCGTCGAACAGTATAGATCGTTTATTTTTGGTGAGTCTAGCACAATACAATTAAGTGAAACTTCCCAAAATAATTTGACAGATAATGAAACAACTTCTCCCAATAGCACTAACGATAATAACACAATTCTTGATACAAATTCAAGCTTTAAAAAATTACAGACAGACAATGGTATACTCAAAATCAATGATCTGTACTATAATGGTCATAAATCACCTGGTAAGGAAAAAGATACTGATGCATTCCTTCGAAATAAATCTACTGGGTTAAACATTTCAGCACATGCATCTCCATATAATTCAGAGGATGAAAATGATAACGAGGAAGATGACGATAAGAATAAGAAGAGAGGAGATGAACAAGGTGATCTAACAAATAATTGCATAATGGATACTCAAGCACAATACCATCCATTCCAGAACAGTTTACAATATTTACAAATGAGCATGCCTACTGTCACAAATCAATCAGACAATTACTGGTGAAGTGTTTAATTTAACTTGCTATCAAACAGAAGTTAAATAAAATAAATACTGTACTTCATTTAATTCCCCTCCCATAATAGTAAACATTTGTTGTAATAACTTTAAATCTTTTCTATTGTTATAATTATTATAATTTTTTTCGTTCTATAATTCAATCACATATAAATAATTACAAATAATGATATAATCCTAATGAACCGAAATTATAATTCATATATCTATTATTATTCATATTAACAAGTGAATAATTACAATATTTAGTTAAGTCGATCTAGATGGGTATTAATGATACTTAAATCACTATAAACTTTTTCATTTCATTATCGAATATTTAAATATTTACAGATACTACTATTTAATCATATAGAGACGTTGATATAACATGAATGTGTGTATATGTATGTGTGTCTGTGTAACTATCATGACAACATGGGGACCCAAATAAGTAAGATAGTGCACATAAAAATTTCGTAAGATCATCATCAATTAATTTAAGTTGAATCAATTTGCAATAGATCACAAACAGTATCTAAGGTATCTCTGTTAATTTCTTCATAAGATTTCCCATCTAAATATTCAATGTGACAACCAGGTTCATCAGGCTTTGGCAATTCCAAATCAGCAAATTGAGAATCCATCATATTTGCCTTCATGAAATGACCTTTTCTGTTTTCCAATCGATTTAAAATCTCTTCTTTGCTACCATAAAGTATAACAAAGTAAAAATGAGTTTCAGGACAAGTAGTTCTTATATAATCTCTATAACTCTTTTTCAAACTCGAACAAGTAATAACACATAAACCTTTATGTTTCTTGGCAGCCTCTGTTGAAGTTTTGGAAACTTGTTCTAACCAACCCCATCTATCTTCATCCTGTAATGGAATACCATGAGCCATTTTTTCAACATTGCTCTTTGGATGTAAATGGTCACCTTCGATATATTCAACACCTGAATAATCCTTAGTATGCTTCAAGTTTTCATATAATACTTCTGCAATACTAGTTTTACCAGTACCTGCAGTACCACCTAGGACAACCACTTTTATAGCCATTATCGAAACAGTATAGACACCAAAAATAAAACAAAAGAATTAATTCTTCCTACCCCAGACCCTTCAATTGGAATAGAGAAATATGTATATGTATATATATATACTACAAAGTATCAGTTCCCCCAAAATCAATGGAACTAAGTAACTAATACAATTTATAAAATAATCAAACTACAAAACTAGACAGAGATAGATACAATTGAAATCAATGCTAAATATATCAAATAGTTTTGCTAAATGCTCCTCCTTTACTGTTTGAAACCAAACAAAAGAATAAACTACATGATAAATAAGAGGAAATACAAGAAGTACTATTTCAAACTATCAAAGTGAGACCATTATAGACAAATTCCTGGTCCTTTATATATATATAACAAATCAAAAGACTATTTCGAATCATGTAAATTTAAGCAAAAACCTTCGAATAAGACAAGAGAAAGATATATATCCTCTAATGAAGTCTGAATAAAAAGATATCAACAAACGGTATTATAAATTTCGAAACAACCAAAAAAAGAATCCTACACACTTTCGAGTTCGTAATCGAGTTCGAAAGTTCATAAGAGCAGCAGTCTTTGCTTCAAATCTACATCAAGTAGCACTGGATAGGCCCAGAATATCTATATATCTATATATCTATAGTTCTTTTCTCGTTAAATACAAGAGAGTTAGCCTAGGCTAGCAGCAGCAGAATGGTTGTTGTTGTTGTTGCAATTAACAAGAGACCATTCTATAATTTCAACAGAGACAATTACCCAAGACCTAAGACATTACAGAAGGGCAACCGTTTGATTACGTCTTGTCAAGTTGTAAAAATGGGCCTTTTCTTAAGGAGAAACTTCAATTATCCAACCATTCCAGTCTAATGTAACAACAACTTGGTATAACGTGTATTGTTTTACATTTTTAACAGGATGGGATTTGGATTTGGTTGTTTGAAGGTTCAGCCTAGTCATATTCAATCAAGAGGGTATTATTTTTTTCTTTATATCTTTGTCAGTTAGACTTGGTTTCTTCTTGATCTTGGTTATACCTTTGTTGGCTCTATTATGTAGAGAGAGATATAGAGATGCCTTTTAGAGGAATAAAATTTGGTTGGTACTACTGGTCGGAGTTATAATAATTGTTATTTAACGGTTGTGAACAATTTAATGCTTACTCTTTGCATTTCGACTATTGTTTGTTCAATTGTGGGTTGGTGTCTTCTTGTTCTGTAACGACACATATCTTGCTAGCCTACTCTTGGTAATCTTACTGATTGTGATTGTGATTAAGTTGGTAGGCAAGGCAAAGTGAGAGATTTTTGAAGATATAATTGTGGGGCAGTAAGGATGAGGGGGAGGGGGAACTGTTGTCCGTTGAAGCTGAGCTGAGCTGAGCTGATACTGATGTTGATATCGATCACTACTATGCATTATTATTACTATTATGTTACTATATATTTACATGATTCTTTTTTGTCTATTTAATTTTCGATCTTGCCAACCTCTATTCTTTTTAACTAGAGTCTCTCTCATTCTAAATGTTTTACCAATATTAATAGAATTTTGAAATCCCCTTTGGTATGGATTTTTCTTCAATCTATCTAGTTTCTCATAAATTATTAATTCACAGAAAATTTTTAGATCTTTTGCTGATTCCAAGTCAACGAAAAAATTAGGATACCTATTGCTTAACCATAAGAATAATGTAATAATATTATACAATGACTCGTACATGTCTAATCCGTATTTGTCATCGTAAATACAATCAAAGTCTAACAGTTCGAATGGAAGATTATATGAAAGAATTGTTTTAGTTTTCCTATTGGCAATGGTTTCACAGAATTGTTTAAATGCAAGCCTTACTAATGGTAGATCTTTCATCGGTGCATTACTCAACTTTAATTTGTCATTTAATGGGATACCATCAACTTCTTTGAACACCTCGATTAGATTTAACCGGTTTCGTAAGTCGGTTAACATAAACATATTATTAGAGGATTTCTTCAGTTCTTTAGATATCTCAATTAATAATTCAGATAATTCCGTCTTGGGTGGCAATTTATTTAGGATTTGTGTGTTGATTTCGTCAGTTGGCCAAATAACAGCACTCTCTATATATTCGATAGGTTGCTCTAACCCTCTTTTAACTGACTTCAATACTTCTTTATCGAAACTTGTCACATACCCAACTGTAGAGTTACCATTTTTACCATTATTTTCTTGTTTGAACCTGCCTGCTCTACCTGCAATCTGTTTAACATTGGATGATGATAAACTGATCATTTCACGCCCATTGAATTTGGTATCGGTCGTAAATATAATTCTATCTATAGATAAGTTCAAACCCATGCCAATGGCGTCTGATGCCACCAAAACATCATACTCACCAGAGTTGAATAGATTTGCTTGTTGTAATCTTGTTTCTGGAGGTAAAGAACCATAAATTACAGCTACTTTGTGTTTAGTTTGCTTTTCAATTTTTAATTTTAAGTCCAATATAGTCTTTTTCGAAAATGCTACCACACAGTCTCCTCTTCTCAGACTTCGTAGACCTCTAGATAATACGTCAGATTCTATCTCTAATTTCCCTAGTCTATCATATTCATTAACAATAAGGTTATCTCCCGTAATATCTACAATTTTCTTAATTAGTGGCAGAACACTTTTTTCACCACACAGGTGGATTTCATGAGCTCTTGCTCCTAGCACTGCATTTGTCCAAGCCCAACCTCTTTCTGGATCGGCTAACATCTGAATTTCATCAAGGACAAGTACATCGAACTGTCTATTAAGAGGAACCATCTCTACTGTTCCTGAAGTTAGACCCGCTGGGGTACCAATTGAATTTAAATCTGTAATCACTTCTTCCCCTGTTAAAAGATTACAACGATGTCCTTCCAACCTAAAACGATCATAAATTTCTCTTGCCAATAATCTTAAAGGTCCAGCGTAATAGCCTCTTTGGGCTTGTTTTAAACGCTGTAGTGCTCTATAAGTTTTTCCTGAATTCGTAGGACCTAGATGCATGATTATAGTACGCTTCATCTTTCTTGCTTCTGGAAACCATTCAATTGGATTTGGTATTTCAAATTTTTTCTGAATATCGATTTTATTCGAAGTATCTAAAGAAGGTAATAAATTTGGTGTGATTTCATTGAAATTGATATGGTCAAATGTTTTTGATATCAGATATAAATATTTATCAAAATTTGTTATTTTATCATTACTAACAGAATCTTGTAAAATTATTTTCCATTTCACATCATTAATCTCGTTCACTTTAATCAACTGGCAAAGTAAATCAGAAGGCTTTGTTGGTCTAATCGTTTCCATTATGCCCACTTCATATTTCTTAATTTTTGAATCCAACTCTTTATCATTCAATTGCTCATATATATAATTTCTTAACTTCAACCATGTATAGAATTTCATTGATGCTTCATTAACAGCAAATGAAATACATTTTTTGTTAAAAATGTACTGTAATACATTATCCAACAAAGACTTGAATTGGGAATCTTTAGAATATATACTATTAGGATCCAATTTCTTTAGATTCAAATCAAATCTAATTTTGTCTTTATCCAATTCTTCCTTTGGTAAATATTTAAATACAGGTTTTTTAATTAGCCAATTTGAATTCTTGAAAATTTTTGGAGGAACAACATTAGAATACGACCTTCGAGAATAACCACTCCTAAGAAGAATTCGAATCATCTGGCCCTATCCTCCAGATATATAGGAACCTTACATGTTTGAAAGCTCTTAAAACCTACAGTTCTTCTTGTAAAGGCTAGTTATATAGTCTCATGTTAGCATTGAAATATCAATTTTTCAATAACTGTAGGCGCTACCTAATGCAAGTTTTGATATCAAGCTAGAATAAGTCGAAAGCACCTAGACGTTGATGAAATGAGATAATTATGTTAGATGTATAATTATATATCTAATAATAATGCAGAAATTAATTAATGATCAGAATTGAGAGAACTCTCAGAAAAATTGATCGAATGCTGGGGTGGCTCCATGTTTTGTAAATAAATCGATAAGCTTAATATTTGAAATTTCATTTAACAAGTTCCATATATATGAATCTGATAAATGTGCAGTTACCATATCCGAACTCGAATGAAATTCAATGATATATCTCTCTATCAATGCCAATTTCATTTGCTCATGTGATGATGATTTGAAATAATCCGAATTTCCTGTCAGAATTGATATTAGATTATTTTGAATGCGTCCATCAGTAAACAATAATCTAATTATAGTCAACAAAGGTTCAACTGACTCTACATTGTTTTCTTCAATATTCCAAATAACCTGTAGTGTACTGAAGAATTCGTCGATTGAATAATTATGTGATTCTTGGAAATACCATTCTATCAGAGATACCAAAACATCTGAAGGATTTTGTATTTTGAAAAAACTAAGTAATGGAGGAAAGGAAGAACCATGGTTATTCAACAAACGGAAATTCTTTATCACTGAATCTGTAAAGAATATTTTTTCTTCATGGTCTGGATAATCAGTAATATTACCTGATTTAATATTTTCAAATGGTTCAGGATATGCAAAGTTTTTAATCTTTGGTAAATAAATGTCTAAGTTTTCAATGAAAAACTCAGATAATCTTGAATTGTTAAATAAATTTGTTGATATTATAAGATTTTTTTCTGAATCATTCGTACTAATAATGTATCTTGCCCAAATTATACTTTTAAAAAGAGAAAAAGAGGGTTTAATGCATGATGAAATATAGCTATTCAAAGTTAAAAAATCGTTTCCAATTCTTGAATAAACAAATATTTGTTCTATTATTTCAGGAGGGAGGTCATTAAATCCATCATAGCGTATTTTCATTTCAACTTTTTCAGTATTTTCAATTTTTTGACGTTTGGCATTTTGTTTTGATGAATTACTATTCTTTTCAGTGATATTATTGTTATAAGTACATATTTTTTTATTACTGTCTTTTATTCTTTTCATTCTTTTATTCGTCCTAGACGGATACCCAACTGCTACAAATCCCATATTAACTTTAATACCACCAGCAATTATTCTTTCCCGTATGTAGCTCCTTTTACGTTCTTAATCTACACCAAAGTCCCTTATATTAGTATAATATCAACATATATGTATTGATTCATCGACTGTTACCACTTGGGTCTTGATAGATCAATATGCTTAACTTGAATGAAGTACATTAATATCAATCAATCTTAAATCACTGGTCATCTCATCTCATCTCATCTCATCGCATCTAAATTCATGACGAGTCATGTGATCACAACAAAGAAACGTGATATAATCTCGCTACCAACTTTTAGTTTCACCGAATTCAAAACTGAGTTAGCTCTGCTACGCCCCATGCTTAGGAATTACTTATTCCGGAAGTAATAAATATATCAAAAAGAAACGATTTAATACGGCACTACCAAAAAGTATTTACAAAAGAAACGCTCGCTTAAATTTTAATTTTTGTTGCCAAATATAGAAACACGAGACACAGCCCATAGTAATCAAGAGTTTTATTAACAGAGCCAATCGACAATTGACAACCGATAACTAACAAGAACTCATCAATGGTCAAACTAAGAAAACCATCATTACAAAAAGCTAATGCTAATCACTCACTTCTCATATATATATATACATCTAAATATGAATATAAATATAAACTTCTAATCATCTAATAGCCGTTCTAAATGTTCACATTGCCCCATAAGGTTAAATTAGATCACTATTGACACCAACCGACCTTATTGTCTTCAATTTTGTCCTAATATAGTAACAACGTACCTATATTTCGATTTTTTCTGTTATCACTCTTGTACAAGGCTTAGTAAATTTCGAACTTTGTTCATCTATCAAATTGGTTGCTAATAATCCTCTCTATCTTAACAATATATACAATCAAATCTAACCCAACCTAGACCCAACCCAACCCAATCCAATCGAATCGAATCTAATGAAGACTGCAGCTTTAAAAGTATCAGCAGACCCATCGAATGAAAAGTTACAATTTCAGATACCAACTTTTCAGGTTTTTTTTTCTTCTTCTAAAGCAACTTCTCTAAAACCTTTCATTTCTACTAACACTTTGCACTGGCTGTACGCTACTGATATAGAAAATTGTTCTTACATTCTTAGTCTCTAAAACTAAACCAAGTTTCGAATTTTGAAGGCATCTCTTGCCAGACATGAAGACAAGCAAAAAAAAATATTACGAATATTCGAAGTGTACTATATACTTTTAACGATTAATTATATTATTATGTTTCTGGTTCCTTTAGGTTGATCAGTTCATTTTATATATAGACTTTTTTTTGTAATTTCATTTCTTTTAGTGCTAGTAATAGCATTCGTTATATTTCAAACAAATCTTGTTTTACTTGTACATTATAGTATATATTTGAATTTCTTAATTATTAAACTAATTGATTCATTGATCCAGACAGAGGTGGTTCAGGTTTTAAGAAGTTACAGTGGAAATTTCTTTTTCATTTTCAAATTATTTCTAAATATAGTGTTCTAATCATATTAAAGTTTCGAAATTACAAGCTAGAGTTTAATTCATTACAAGACAAGTGTATCTATTGTATACCTATTCATATTATAAAGGATAACCTTTTAGAAGTGGTGAACTGAAGTTAAGTGAAATTAAATATATCCTTATTTATTTTTGGCATTTGTCCAACTTTTTATCCCATATCCATTCGCTATGTCAAGTTTAAAAGTTTTATTCTTGGGAAACCATCCAAACGTAATTTTTTATACTTCACGATTGCAGTTAGCTAAAAATGTCGAACTATATAACGTTTATGATTCTGATATAACAGATTTTCAGTTGGAGACTCAAAAATATGGGAAATTAAACTTACAGATAAAAAATCATTTCAAAACAGTTTCTGATTTATTAATAAAATATAATAACCAAAATTTGATATTCGATATTGTAATATTAAGTCCTTGCTGGGTTTATGACTTTCAAAAAAATAGCAATCAATTACAGCATTTAGTTAATACTAATACAAAAATTATTATAGAAAGTACAGGTTACGTATCATTAGAATCTACTATCAAGCCATACCTAGATCCATCTACAACTGTTTTCAGCATTATCTCTTCATATGACATCAGATACAATAAAAGTAACAACTCATTCAAAGAATACTCTTTGAAAAATAAAGATGCAAATAATATATATCTAGGAACAATTGGAATCACTTCAGAAGGTTCCCTTCTGACCTCGTATCATGAAAGATCTGAAACTTTATTATTGTCATTACAGAGATTATTTAAAAAATTATTAGCAAAGGATACAATAGAATTGTGTTCTTTGTCACCTTCAGAATATCTATCGAAGAAATGGTTCTATGCATTGCAAAGGATATGTTTCGATTCTGCAATGATATTTTTTAATATTTCAGATCCATATAAATTGCAACCATTACTAAATGAAAATAAATCAATTAATGGCATATATGATGAACTGATATCGTTAGTGGGAAAAATGGGATTAAAAGAAAAATTCAGTAGAGATGTAATGCATAATTTATGGAAATCAAATTTTATTAACAAGATAAATAATCTTACAGCCCCACTTGTACATAATTTTATGTCACAGATATATTTATCGGATATCGAACTGACACTTTCACAGCCTAGAGCATTAGCGAAATTATTTTCAGTGGAATGTCCACGATTAGAGTTTCTACACTTTACTATTTCACAGATGATTAAAATGAATCAAGGTGAGTCCACATTATTTGAAAGATCCAATATAAATAATGAGGGCAACATCCAGCTATTAAAGACTCACGCTAGATTGAAAAAAGAATTCGATGAATTGCAAGCTTCATTAGACGAAAAGAATTTTAGTATAATTCAAATCAAGAATGATTCCAAAAAAGTAACCCAATATACTTTTACCTTAAATAAAGAGGCCAATATATTACAAAATCAGCTCGATGAGCTAAGTGCCAGACAACTAGAGACTTCAAATAATAAAGTTAAAAACCTAAGGTTTTCAGAAACTCCAGATATATATAATGAAATCAATGATAACAATCGTATTACAAAAATCCCAAGCGGGAGAGGTACTCCTAGTACTAGTATTATGAAAAATGGTTACAATCCAAATGATGGTAACAGTAATTTAATGAGACAACAAAAGCAACAAGATATTGAATTTCAGAGGAGGTCTAAAATGGGTAAATCTAAACAGTTTGAATTTCAACAGCAGCAACAGCAACAACAACAGCAACAAAGATCTAATTATCCACAATACCATGCACCATCTCCTAGTATGAGTGAACAATACTTCACTCAACAACCTGATTCTAACAACCACTATTATGATAGAAGAGGCAGTTTGGCTGATAGTGTACAGACTGGTAACAATAATTATCAAAACAATGGACATAGACTTATCAGGCCAACTAGTCGAAAGAATAGAACTAGTGATTTCGCAGATATAAGAAGAACCAGCAGCATTGAAGCTGAAACGTTTAGAAACAGCTTAACGATGTCCATGTCTATTGATTCTGGATTAAACAATTCGTACCTACAACGACCACATTCCAGAACACCATCTAATTATAGTGAAATACCAGAGAATATCTCTAGAACTTCATCAATCATCGATGGATCTGGTATGTCAGGAAGATATCCTCCCGTTATGGAGTCCAGTCGCACCCCTACGAATCCAATGAAACGGTTTTCCACAAACGACATCCCTCAAAACCATCATCTACAGCAACAGCAACAGCAGCAGCAGCAGAAGCCAATAACAAATGAAAATCTAACGCTATTCAATACATTGAGCAATGCTAAAATGAATGGCAACAGTAGAATTCAACAACAAAATAAAAACAGACACACAATTCAACTTTCAACAAATCAAACCTATCTAACACCATTAGATACACAAAAAAGAGGTACCATATTGTCTGAAACAAGCATTGAAAGTGCAAACATCTCAACATTTGATCCAAAACCAATATCTCCAGCTACAAGCAGTGCAACTGATGAATTGTCACCAGAATTAACATCTAATTCAAAAACTAAAAAGAGCCAATTTTCCTCTTTCTTCTCCAGGAAGTCCAAAAAAAAACAATAATAATTTAATCTAAATAATAATAATTACATTCCACAACTTTTAATAGATCACAAGTTTAATAATCATAATCATAATCATAATCATAACCTTTAACATTAAATCATTTACTGTCACCTCTTCTTACATTAAAGATCAAGAACCTCTTATAAGTTTCTAATTACCCGGTGTTACCCAGCCTTTAATTCAATCCTTATTTCCACCGTTTGAAAATTTATTTCATTACCAACGATCAAAATTTTTTCAGTGTTTAAGCCAATGCAATGCAATAAAGTTTCAATAGATTGTATTAAATTAAAGGATTAAGTGAAGGTTCAAATTGAATCTTTTAGTATATTTATGGATCAGTTCGTGTATTAGGGTTTTTATTTTGTTTCTGTTGGAAGAAGGAGACCCAGTTAGAAAAGTTTCAACGAAAACACCATGCCAATTGACCAAGAAAAATTAGCTAAATTACAAAAATTGTCTGCCAACAATAAGGTTGGTGGTACTAGAAGAAAGATGGCCAAGAAGACTACTTCAGGTGGTGGCAACAAGGATGACAGTAAATTGCAAGATCAATTATCTAAATTGAGAGCTGTTACAATTGATAACGTTGCTGAAGCTAACTTCTTTAAGGAAGATGGTAATGTTTTACATTTCAACAAGGTTGGTGTTCAGTTGCTTCTCAATATAACACTTCTGTTTTCTACGGTATGCCTCAAGAAAAGGGTATCAAGAAATAATCCCCAACATCATCTCTCAATTGGACTCTAACTCTATCCAAGCTTTGACTCAATTGGCTTCTCAATTGCAATTAGCTGAACAAGCCAAGAAGGATGGTGAAAATGCTCCAGTTGAAGGTAAGGATGAATCTATTCCAGAATTGGTTGAAGGTCAATCTTTCGATGCTGACGTTGAATAAATCATTTAATATCTCTTTTACGATTTTAATATTATTTTGTTCTTATAGTACATTATTTAGAACTTATTATATAAGTGCAATACATATTTAGCATGTGTATATTTTCCATGCATTTTTTCAAAGACTAGTGTTAATCTACCAAAGCCATTAAGAACCATATACGCACACTTGAATTCTTTTTCTCCACATATTAAACATATATATATATAGCGTTCTTCGAAACCAAAAGTAGTACATTTAAAATTACGCTTTCTTTGTATTATTCTGTTTGACCTCATCTAGAATCTCCTTGATATTACCTCCCATACTCAATAGCTTCTTCCTGTTCCTTTTACAGGTCAAAGTATCAAAATGACGTTTCAATGCATCTTTTCTCGCAAAACCTTTACCACACTGAGTACAAATATTGGGTAATAGCTTCAGATGAGTTCTTTCATGTCTTCTGACATCAGATGTCCTATGGAATATCAAGTTACATTGTGAACAAGGTAGATTCTTCTCCTTTGTACCAGATTTAGTTACCTTCTGTTTATTCGATGACGACGCTACATTACCACCGCTGTTACTAGAACTCATATCCACACTAGCTCTTTCTTTCTTAACAGAAGAACCAGAAACCCCTAACGATCCTTGTGAAGCTCTCGGTATATTCACTGTCTTAACATTTACCAACTGAAGACGATTTAAAAGTACTTTTATCTTTGGATCAATCTCATCCTTCCGAAGCCAATTTGAACCAATAGCCTCTACTGCTTGGTTGAAAAACCTTATATCCTCACTCATAACCATTAAAATCTACTAGTCTGCAACTGATTTAAACTACAAACAACCGAACCTTATGCTCTGTTTATACTAATATTAGTTAAATAAACATCTTTAACCTGACTCATCTTTAGATATTATTACTTTTATAATCATATGAAATATTTTTCATATTAGCACCGACCAGATAATAGATGGGTCTGGTCTATTTCATATACAATGATGATAAATATAAGGAAAGTAACCAGAAATCAAGACACCAAGGTAACTTACTGTTAGCATTATGATGTTATATATATTGTTGCGTTGGATCTATCTCTATCCAATATATTTTCCCAAATATTGTCATTATTTATTTTATGTATACCGTTATCTATTTACCTATCTATGCATCAAATCGAAGTAAATATATATATATATATATTTATACAACACTGAAGTTAGTGTGTATTAATTGCTTGCCCATTTCATTGAACTTGTCTATTTCACATTGCATTGTATAAGTATCTTCATTAGAGTTTTTAATTTCATTAAAGTATTGACCTTCTAAGATGTCAGAATACTGTGCGATATCATTTTCACCAATACTTCTAACTATGTTATTCATTATATTTGGTGAATCGATTGAGGAAATGTTTAGTGGATTTGTAAAGTCATGGGGCAACAATGTATGTTGCTGGTCGACTATTATATCCAAATTGTTGTTGTTATTGGTTTCATTATCTCTTATATCTGCGGTATGCCGCAAATATCTTTTCATCTTATTTATTGATTCTTCTTGCAATCTATTTTGTCTCAATACAACACTTCTCACTATAGATGTACAATTTGTGACTTCCTCTGTTGGTAAGCCAGTTGCTTTTGAATATAACTCATGTATTGCTTCTCTTGTTGAAATCTTCTTAACAAAATCTTCGTGCGTATTCGTTATGCTTAATACTAATGATGCTATTATTAGTTTTCGAATATCGTATTTCAAATAAACCATGTAGTTTAAATTAGATTTATGACAACTTTCGAGAAATTTAATCATCACACAGCATGCTTTCTTAAATTGAAGTCGAGTGCCACGTACCCTCTTCAATAATGTGATGATAAAAAACGTTATCTTTTCTAAATCAATTAGTTGACTAACCATTGGTTCATCTTCTCGAAATAATCTAAAATACTTTGTTTGTACATTCCTAATAAAAGTTTTGATCAAAAAATCGAGCATAGTACGATACTGTTCACTGTGGTGTGGTTTGCTAATCACTTTCATTGCTCTATTCGATATATTGATATTTCCAAATGTCTCAGTAACTCATCTAGTAAATAAAACACACTAATCCAATTTAGTTACACTGTCTACCAAATAAGTTAAATCCCAAAAATATTATAATCAAATTAAATCAAGCAAATCAAAACAAATCAAAAGAAAATAAAAGTGTTTCCTGTATAATATAGTTCGTAATATAAACAAAATTTTAATTGGAAGTATTCAGTTACTCACCCAAATAATTATTGCTAAAACATACGTAATCACCAAGCCTGCTCAAATACTAACCAACTAAAATCAAACAACAAATATAAATATATAAATTTCAAATATCAACAACAATATCAAACAACAGAAACAGTTAACTCTTGCCTTACCTGCTCTTATCCAAACATTCGATGACTTGTCAAGTCTTAAAATACTCATTGTTACTTCTTATATGTAATTTTTCACTTTCGAAATATTTCAAACCTTTAAGATCGAAAAATTTTGATAATTGGATATAACAAGACCTTTACTGATAAAAGATGACGAATTGGTGGAGGTTATAACTCTAGAGGAGTACTGGAATGGTTCTTTGGATAGATTGATATAAATTGTTGTTGTTATTCTGAAATTTTCTGTATTTTATTTGGTTATTGGGTGTAATTTTATATTATTTTCGTTGTGGATATTTAATAAAAATGAATCATGGGATCACTTCAATGGGGAGATCTAATTGTTTGATTCTGCTTCAGAGGAGGTTTGCTGGTTCACAACATAGTTTTCAAAAGACTCTGCTGTTACCAAAAACTAAATTTAGTAATAGATCTAATTTGCAAAAAACGTATGATATCTTAACACCACAATGCTCTGATCAGTTGTATGCTCAGCAGTGGGATGAATTTATGGGGAAACTTACCAAGATTCAAGATCCTAAGGTCAAATTGAAGTTTGTAGAGGAAAATTTATTTGTTATACAAGATGGTCCTCCTTATGCCAATGGTGATTTACATTTTGGACATGCGTTAAACAAAATTTTGAAAGATGTTTTGAACAGATACAATTTGATTAAGGGCAAGTACGTTTATTTTAGAACTGGCTGGGATTGTCATGGGCTTCCCATTGAGATGAAAGCTTTGAAGGAAATAGATCCAAATAAGTTAGAGACGATATCTCCCTTGAAAATTAGATCAATTGCTGCTAGTCATGCCAAAAAAGCAGTTGCTTCCCAATTGAAACAATTTAAAGATTTCGCTATTATGACAAATTGGAACGATCATTATGAAACTGTACAACCAAAATATGAAATTGATCAGCTGAAAGTCTTTCATCAAATGTATAAAAGGGGTTATATTAGAAGACAAAACAAACCTGTATTTTGGGGAACTGAAACAAGAACTGCATTAGCTGAAAGTGAATTGGAATATAATGAAAAACATGTCTCTAGAGCAGCATATGTTCGATTCCCATTAACTGAAAATTCTAAAAACCAATTCGTATCAAAAATAAAACAACATTCGAATGAGCTACCTTCACATATAGATAATATCGAAAATATTTATTGTTTAATTTGGACAAGTACACCATGGACATTATTTTCTAACAGAGCAATTAGTTATAATAAGAATTTCAATTACGTTTTGATTTCACATACTGAGAACTCAAATGATCTTACAATTGTTGAAAAGACTTTGTTCAACCAAGTTGAATCATTAAAAGGATATCAAGTTATTTGCGAAATTCCTGGTGTTTTCCTAGAAGATATTAAATATCATAATCCATTGATTGCTGATGAAATCTCAAGACCATTACTTCATGGTGACCATGTTACAAATTCAACGGGTACAGGTTTAGTTCATACTGCCCCAGGTCATGGTGCTGATGATTATATGTTGGGTGTTAAAAATGAACTAGAAATTTACTCACCAGTTAATAATAGAGGTGAGTACGACTTGAAGCAAATTCCTAATCATCTACATTCTTTGTTGACTGTTCCAGAATCAAAAAAATCAAGGAATGTTCTTGATAAGAATACTACTGATGTTATTTTGGAACTACTGAGTAAATGTGGAATGTTAGTAAATCATCATTCTTATACCCATTCATATCCATATGACTGGAGATCTAAGAAGCCTATCATTATTAGAGCTACTCCTCAATGGTTTGCAGATTTAAGTGATGTTAAAACCAATGCATTGAACTCTTTAGAATCAGTAGAATTCTTTCCAAGACGTGGTAAAAATAGATTATCAGCATTCATAAGGGGAAGAAATGAATGGTGTATCTCGAGACAAAGATACTGGGGTGTTCCAATTCCAGCATTCTATAGAAAGGATGATCCAGAACATGCATTGATATCTGACGAAATTATTGAACATGCCATTAATACTATCTCGAGAAAGGGTATAAACTCATGGTTTTCTCCTTCAGAAGAAGATGGTTCTGATATGGTAGAGTGGTTACCTCCTTCCATGTCTGATGTAGCAAACCAGTACATACGTGGTAAAGATACTATGGATGTTTGGTTTGATAGTGGATCTGCTTGGAAAGATATGGAACGCTTCTATAAAGAAGTTTTAAACTTGGCGAAAACACCTCAGCTTCTTTCGGATATATATTTGGAAGGTTCAGATCAACATAGAGGATGGTTTCAAAGTTCGTTATTGACAAAAGTGGCAGATTCTCATCAATCTATAGCTCCATTCAAGACCTTGATTACACATGGTTTTACATTAGATGAAAATGGGATTAAAATGTCCAAATCAATTGGAAACACTATTTCACCAAAAGCTATAATTGAAGGCAATGATAAATTAAATTTACCTGCTTTGGGAACTGATGGTTTACGTTACTTGGTATGTCAGACTGACTTCACTAATGATATTGTAGCTGGACCTTTGGTCATGACACATGTGGCTGAAGCTTTGAAGAAGTTCAGACTAACATTCCGCTATTTGCTAGGAAACTTACAGACAGGTAACTTTAAAGTTATGCCATTTAATGAACTTCGTCGTCTTGACCAATACATTATATCATCATTGAATGAGCTATTGCAAAATTCAGATAAAAATTTTAAAGATTATAACTTCTCAAAAGTACTATCTGGTATCCAATATCACATGAATAATCATTTATCTGCATTTTATTTTGACATATCTAAAGACTCTTTATATTCTGACCATATCGATTCACTAAAGAGAAGACAAATCCAAAGTACTCTTTTCTATATAATGGATTCTTATCGTTCCATTTTAGCTCCAATCACTCCAATTTTAGTTCAAGATGCATGGAATTACTTGCCAAAAGAATGGTATAGTGATGAGGTTGATAATACTATTTCACCAATGAAAAGGGAATGGCCAAAGTTCACCAAAGATGACCAATTGAAAACATCTTTTGAAATTTTTGAAATGGCAATCTTTAAAGAGTTTCAATCCCTATTTCAAGAAATGTCCTCAACTGTAACCAAATCTGAACAAACATCAGTACTTATCAATGCAGTAGGAACTGAATTCCCATTTTCAGAAGATGAACTATGTGATATACTTAAAACCTCAAGTGTTAAAATAATTAATGATAAGACGTCAATAATTGAGAATAACCATAACTCCAAGATTATAAAATTACAAAGTGGAGATGAAGTTATAATGTCTATTATACCTAGCCCATTACATAAATGTCCAAGATGTTGGAAATCAACTTCAGAAGAACAGGATAAACTATGTAATAGATGTGAAGAAACTATTCATGTGAATACAACAAATTTGTAAATATAAATAACCTATAGAATACGTTACCTGTATATATATAATTAAATACATCATGCATTTATTTTATGAGAGGTGAAATCACTACTGAAATAAGAATTGGATCAGTTATATAAAATATATGTAACGTGAAATATAAATAAAACTAATAGTAGAATTAGATTCTAACATATTTCTTTAAGTAGTCAATTGAGCTTTCTGATCTACTTCTATCTATTACTTTCGACTTTTTGCTTGGATAGTGAAGGTTCTATTAATACGGGATCAAGGTTTTGAATAATTTTTAGAGGTATTAATTAAGCATTAAATTGGACATATTACAAGTAGTTTAGTAAAGACCAAGAGGAAGCGATACTAAAAGGTTAAACAATCATATTAAAATCGATAAGTACAATATTCTCCACTGTTTTCAACAAAATATATTTATTAGTCTGAGTTTCTATAATTTTTACATTAAGTCTATGTTAAATTTGCTTCTCTAAGAAACATATCAATTATAATAGAAGGCTAAGCATTAATACATTAATAGTGACCGGATCAGAAACATTTTTGGGTTATTGTTCAGTTGAAGAAAATTCGAGGAGTCTTTTGGATCAGAATAGTTGCTTACTATAGTGTGAGGTTAATCTAAGATTGCATTTCCCCCCATTGAAATTTATTTCATCTGATTAAACAAGAATTTAAGATATATATATATATATGTGGCAGAATTCTTCACAATTGTTACAACATAATAACAATCAACAGCAGCAATCTCAGCAATCCCAACACTCACATGGGAATATGAAGAATATGTCTGCTGGTGTGCATGGCAAACAGCCTATGTTGATGGCTGGAAATGATGTCTTTTCAATAGGACCTTATAAATCAAGAAGGGATAGATCTAGAGTATCAGTGTTACAGAAATATGAAATAATTGGTTATATTGCTGCAGGTACTTATGGTAAGGTCTATAAGGTTAAGAGGCGACCAGATTATAAAGACAGCAGTTCTACTAACTCTGATAGTTCGCCAGGATACCTGGACAGAGAACTTGACTCAAAAGCTAATAACACGAACATTCAAGCATCAGAATCAATTAGTCTTGGTGGGAAATTTGGGTTCCAAGAATCCTCTTCATCGAGCACTCAAGGTATGAGTTTCATAGACATTGATATTGATAGTGATAAGAACAGTGAAAATAAAGATCTAGGTACCAATTACAGTAAGGATGGAATTACAACAACTTTACAATATTCGAACTCTTCAAGAAAGAAACCGATATCCAAATATTTTGCCATTAAGAAATTTAAAACTGAAAGAGAAGGTTTTGAGCAATTGCATTATACTGGTATTTCACAAAGTGCATGTAGAGAAATGTCTCTCTGTAGAGAATTATCAAATAATCATTTGACGAAATTGATAGAAATTTTTATGGAGAAGAAGAGCATATATATGGTTTATGAATATGCAGAACATGATTTATTACAAATAATTCATTTCCATTCACATCCAGAAAAAAGAATGATACCTCAAAGAATGATCAGATCCATACTGTGGCAGATATTAGACGGTGTATCCTACTTACATCAAAATTGGATTTTGCATAGGGATCTAAAGCCTGCAAACATCATGGTGACATCCAATGGTGTCGTAAAAGTAGGGGATTTAGGTTTGGCTAGAAAGTTTCATAACATGTTACAAACTCTTTATACTGGTGATAAAGTTGTTGTGACCATTTGGTATCGTGCACCAGAGTTGATGTTAGGTGCTAGACACTATACTCCTGCCATAGATTTATGGGCAGTTGGGTGTATATTTGCAGAATTGATTGGTTTACAGCCTATTTTCAAAGGTGAGGAAGCCAAAATGGATTCCAAGAAAAGCGTTCCTTTCCAAGCCAACCAATTACAAAGAATTATAGAAGTATTAGGAACGCCATCACCGAAGAATTGGCCAAATATTCAAAAGTATCCAGAATATGATCAACTTGCTAAGTTTCCGAAGTGCAGAGATAATTTACCAATCTGGTATCATTCCACAAGTGGAAGAGATAAGAATGCGCTTGATCTACTGTATCAATTATTGAAGTATGATCCTACAACACGTATTGATGCTTCTCATGCATTAGACCATGATTATTTCACTAATGGTGATTACCCAGTATGTGAAAGCGTGTTTGAAGGATTGAATTATAAGTACCCTGCAAGAAGAATCCACACTAGCGACAATGATATTATGAATATCGGACATAAAGGAAGAGGTAATTCTCAACAGCAGCAACAAAATTCCTCTTCCAATAATAATACATCTACTTTAGGAGGTTTGGGAGTTAATAGAAGAATTTTGGCGGCAGCAGCAGCTGCTGCTGCTGCTGTCTCAGGTAATACTAATTCTAATGGACAATCTAATTCAAGAAAATCAGAGCCTGCTCGTAAAAAGAGAAGATAATAATTTCCTAGGTATATATTATTTAAATACCACCTTGACCTCGTCAAGATGTTACAAATATGAGTATCATAATCATTACAAATGCATCCATGTTTAAAGGTCAAAATATCTCTTCTCGAATAGTCATCCCTCCCGCAATACAATAATATTGTAAAATTTACACACTATATTTTCTATATATATAACGAACATATAGTTATCATGAAGATGAATCAATGCATATCATTAACATACATAAATAACTAAATCTGTTGGACTAATGATCCTTTTTAAATTTTCTGTCAATAGCTCATCTCATCAATTATCTCTTGTCTATGGTATCGTTGTTATATTTATTACGCGTTATGTTGTATAAATAAAAATATCACCATAATAAAATGTTGAGATGAGCTGTATGTTGATACAAGGAAAGTGAAGCCAGTGTGATCAATGGGATACTAGATGTTACAAACTGCTATTGATGATGATTTCATTCCTAATTTTGATAGGAAGCTTCTGTTAAAACAGCTATTGAAACTTCCCTTATCTACTTTATGTGATTTGACAATAAACTGGACCTCAAAATTTGGTAACTCCAGTAATAAAAATATAGATTCTTTACAAGGTATATTAGAACATTATAAGAGGAAGAAAGTGAGGAGACGGGTAGTTGCTAGTAGGATTTTGTTAGAATATTGGCCATTGGGTTTGAACCTCTATCAGATCGCACAAATTGACTGTCATCTTTTGATTCATAAACCTAATAATTACTATTGGAATTCAGCAACTGCATGGAAGGCAAATAATGAGAAAGCATTGTTGATTATAAATCCTGATAAATTTATTAAGAACTTGAAGGAAGATCTTTCTAAATTTTATCTTTCAAATATATATATTTTCAAACATCCTGAACTACCCTTAATCATATGTCGAATTCAATTATTTGATTTTAATAATATGTTTTTAACAGCACTACCAGAAAGGAACCCAGATGGTAAGAACGACATTCAAAGTATTGAATTAGACGTTAGGACTTATCAAGAGAGGGAATTGACTTCAAGGCGGCCATTTTACGTTGCATTCCCAGAAAATTCTTCAATAGTGATACATTCGTCTGATTCAGATAGTTATGCTAAACTGATACTACAGAGTGTTCAAAAGACGTTATCTGAGCGTGTACCTGTACTTCTAAAACCTAATGAAGACACACCGGTGCGATCATTAGACGCCATGAACGTGATTAATGGTATATCCAGGTACTCTCAAGCATTTGGACCATGGAAGAATTACGCAGATGCATCATTCGATATATCACCATTCAGTAAACCGAATGAACATATATCGATCAATGGTAAAAGGATAATTATAAATGATGATGATGATAAATCGGCTAATAGCAGTAATGTCATTAAGCGGATCAAGCTAGAGAATAATATGTTAAAATTCAAAGGAACAAAAGAAGGAGTACGAAAAATAAACATAGAAAAGAGTATATCTGAACGTAACAAGACCGGAGGATTGTTAAGCGACATAGATGTCACAACAAACAAGAATAAATATCCGTCACCTTATACCTCGTTAATTCCAATTTCAAAAGTTGAATTCACAATGATAAACACAATAGAGGAATCACAAGAAGATGTCGCTATAAAATTCAAATTAAAAGGCAACGATATATTTGGAGGATTGCACCAACTATGTGACCAAGAATTAATTGACGTTTCAAAGGTTCCTGGTTGGTTAGCTGGTGAAAACGGCATCTCATCAGGCAAAATCATCAACGGAGATTTCCAAAAGGAATTCAAAAGGAAAAGAGGAGGATTATTACAATAGCAATTTAAAATATGCCACCTCCAGATAGACATAATCCAATAACAAAATCATACCTCTTGTTCAATCCAATTGATCCAATATACAATAGATAATCATTCTTATATACATACATACATAATCAAAATATCATTATGTACGCCATACTTAACCACCGCCCAAACGTGTACAACTCGTTTTCGAATATATCTTGATATCAGAGAAGGATGGAAAATATATATAAAGGAAGATATTGATTTAAAAATGGATAAAGTTTTAGATGAATAATTTTAATTTATAGTTGGATATATATTGAGGTTGAAGTTTTTATTTGATTAAAAGGAGGGTTCAGGTGAATTGCTGCGGTGAACTTTTATTAGAAATGAAGTTATCCTTGGTTTTGTTTCGTTTGAGGAAGAGTCCTTGGTTGGCTTTTGTGTTTCCATTGATATCTTTATTTTTAGTTTATTTGATATTTTTCAAAGAGGATGAATCTATTCTAGGGTTTTCTGGTTCTACCATTAGAAATCACAAGTGGGCACATGAGATCGAGGGGACTTTCTATTTCCCATACTCTAGCAAGTTCAAATTGCCCAAATATTCTTACAAGAAGAAGTTCAATTGGTTGTTCAATGATCGTGTCGAGGATATTATTCCTGAGGGTCATATTGCTCATTACGATTTGAATAAGTTGCATTCTACATCTGATTCGATCTCTGATAAGGAACATGTCTTGGTATTGACTCCTATGCAGACTTTCCACGAGAAATATTGGGAAAATTTGTTGAAGTTATCCTATCCACGTGAATTGATTGAACTGGGATTTATCATTCCAAGATCTGATGCTGGTGATGCTGCATTGAAGAAATTGGAAACTGCAGTTAAAAATGTTCAATCTGATAAGAAGAATAACAGATTCTCTAAGATCACTATTTTAAGACAAGAATCACAAAGTTTCGATAAGTTGGAAGAAAAAGAGAGACACAGTTTGGCTGTTCAAAAGGAAAGACGTGCCGCAATGGCGTTAGCCAGAAATGAACTTTTGTTCTCTACTTTGGGTCCACACACTTCCTGGGTTCTCTGGTTGGATTCTGATATTGTCGAAACTCCAACAACTGTTATCGAAAGTATGACAAAACATGATAAACCAGTTTTAGCTGCAAATGTATACCAAAGATTTTTCGATAATGATAAACAACAAGATTCTATCAGACCTTATGATTTTAATAACTGGGCAGAAAGTGATATCGGTTTACAACTTGCTTCAAAAATGGGTGATGACGAAATTATCGTTGAAGGTTATGCAGAAATCGCTACTTATAGGCCACTAATGGCTCATTTCTATAATCCAAGTGGTGATGTCGGTGAAGAAATGGCATTGGATGGTGTCGGTGGTGGTTGTACTTTGGTTAAGGCAGAAGTTCATAGAGACGGTGCTATGTTCCCAAATTTCCCATTTTATCATTTGATCGAAACTGAGGGTTTTGCAAAAATGGCTAAAAGACTAAATTATGAAGTTTTTGGTTTACCAAATTTTTTGGTTTACCACATTGAAGAGTAAGGAAAGATTAATTCAAGGACTGGAACACAACTAGACTAAGATGGGATAAGTTATCCTCTCATATATATTCATGTATGTTCAGTGTGTTTTTTGTTTTTCCAGTTTTGTTTTTTTTATTTTCAAGAGAAATCTTATTCATGTTTATTTTTGAAATTACTTCTGGGATGGAATAATAAAAGATAATAATAATATTAATAAAAATAATAATAATACTAATAATCATAATAGTTCAATAGACGATATTAAAATCGCTACGCGTCATTGCAAGTATACAACAAGATTCGATTTTATACCATAAAATCCAATGGTAATATAATATCCTCTTCAATAGATACTTCTTATATAATAAAGTATTTATTGATAAAAATGCATATACACTGTATATCTGTATAATAATAACAAACCAAATTTATATAAAAAAAGAGCCTCTTAGTTATTAAAACTTTTTTCTTTATTTGAATAATACTATAAATAAAAACAATAAACCAGACAATTAATAGTATTGTAATAGATTTTAAATAGTAATAAAAAATCTATTTAGGAATTAGTAGACTATTCTGATTGATAATTGACTTTATGATATTCATCTGCCATAGCAATGCCTGATTCTAATTCTTCCTTAATAACACTAGGTGGAGAATGATCGACATCTTTAATTAAGCCTGTAACATGATCTAAATCTAGGTCTAAATAATCTGCCATAAATTTTCCAATTTCAATATTTTCGTGATTACCTTGCAAATGAGATAAAATGTTAAACCAAGCTTTTTCTCTATTTGCATAGGCGTAAATATTAACATCGACAGCTGAATGACCATGGGTGGTCCAACCGATTTCTGCTCTAACAGAAACCATTTCATTCAATTTATCTTGAATATCATTGTCATCGATAAAACCTAAAATTTCATTGATGTCATTTTCTGTATAGTCAAAAATACCTAAACCACTTTCAAAGATATCATTCTTAATATAATTTCTCTTAGCAAGAAGATCTCCATTAAAGTTATGATAAACTAGTTTCTTCTTTAAATATTCCCCTGAATGTTTTGAATTTGATAAAACTTTTGGGAACCACTCGTATTCAGGATATTCTTTTGTAACTTGTCTTGAAGTAACTAAACCACCAGTTTCATGGTCTGAAGTTGAAATGATTACAGTTTCAACATCCGAATTATTAGCAAACTCTATAGCTGCTCTAAATGCGTCATCAAAACCTAAGACTTCTCTTACTTGAGCGGCAGGATCATTTTGATGGCCAGCATGATCGATCCTTGAACCTTCAATCATGATAAAGAAACCTTTATCAGAGTTTTCAGTATGTTTACTCAAAGCAGTTAAAGCGGTGACAGTTTGTTCATATAACGATGGGAATTTATGTGGATCTCTATCGATTTCGAAAGGAATATCATAATCAGCGAACAAACCCAAGAAAGGCAAAGTGACGTTTTCACCAAGTTTTAAAGAATCGAATTCATTTCTTGAACCTGCGTAGGACCAACCATTAGCGATGGATTCCTTAATTAAATTTCTGTTATCCTTACGGGAACCAAAAGAACCGAATTTATTTATGCCGGTATAGAAATGAGTTCTTCCACCTCCCATTAATAGGTCTACCATTGGACCTAAGGAGTAATGGCCTAATTGTTGTAAAGCAATTTGATCCTCTTGAACACGGTAGTCTACGTGGGAACTGAAGGAAGCTGGTGTAGCATCAGTTAATCTTGTAGTGACCACTAAGCCTGTTGAATATCCACTTAGTTTTGCAGCTTCCAAAATTGTGCCACAAGGATTTTTGAAAGGGTCCACACCTATGGCACCGTTGTAAGACTTCAAACCGCAACTGAAAGCAGTTGCACCAGCAGCGGAGTCGGTGACTAACGAACTATTTGATCTTGTTCTTGAAGAACCAATTAAATGATGATCTAGATGAAGAATGTTGTAATAAGGTAGATTTTTTTCGAATTGATAGAAAGACCTTGCCATGGATAAAGAAGCAGGGCCCATACCATCAGTGACGAAGAAAATCAAATTCTTTTTATTTTTTGTTGTATTCAGATTTTTTTTAGCAATACTTGAATATAACGAATTATCGTTAAATATAGTAACTGAAGAAGCCAACAATAATAAGAACGATAGTGAGAATAATAAGAAAACTATACGTTTTCTCCCATTATGACCGGCAATACCATCATTTTTCAAAGGATAGAGATAGATTAAAGGAGATGATTGATCTTGAGATGGCATTTGCAAAGCTTTATAGGTGTTGAGTTTTAAATCTTTTGAATATATATATATAATTTTTATTTTATTCTTTTTTTGAATATATTGTTCTGTATAGTGGAAACAGTAACTAAAAGAGCAATAACGTTGTAGTAGCTCCTCCTATGCAGCTCCTGGACCCAAATCAAGTCCAAACTAAAAAAAAAGCCTTTTTTTTTTATTAATATTAGTGTTAATATTAAAACTTAAAATCAAAAGTAGATAACAAAGGATAAAGAAAAAAGGACAACTCTCTAATCCAAACCAAATAAAGTTCCTAACTCAAAAAAATATCGGTGTACCTTAGCTTTCTTGCCTTTATACTTGACTATAAAATGTGATCTAATATATAACTTCGAGGTCAAAGTTTAAGATAAAAGCCCAAAAAAGAAACCTCGCGTTATGAAGGTGAGTTTGCACCATTCTTGATATTACGTTTATCCCTGGAGACGTACGATGTTGAAGTTGAAGGTGAGCTTGTTGATGATGATGATGGTGTTGTAGATGTTGTAGATGTTGTAGATGTTGTAGATGTTGTTGTTGAAGTTAGTGAGTTTCTGTAAATTGAACAAAGTTTTTCGAGTTCTGATGACGACAAGTTTCTGTTTTCCAATGAGTCTCTGTAGATTGATACTTTGAGTTC